>NC_063050.1:30930338-30992838 GCF_018812025.1 Megalobrama amblycephala | reverse complement strand
TTAAAGTGGTTACTTACCCTTACAAGCATGATGTGACCCACAGTACAGTCTTTTGAGAATACACTATTAAATTCTTTTACGGTTGCCTGTTGGTCCCCAAAGCCTGGCTGTTTCAGTTCCTTGAACCCATCATAAAAATTCCAGTGACTACCAGTGATTCGATGAAAGGAAACAAAATGATTTTTTGACGTGAGATGATATGTCACCGCAACAGGCTGGTATCTGATTGTGAACAAAGACATGTGATTACATGGAGCAACTGAATAATTCCAATTAAACAGTCAAATACATAAAGATATTTAACTACAAGTATATTTCATTATTTGTGTTTATTATGTCAACTTCATATCTTCATCCATTTGACAAAATAGAACTCTATGTTTATTACAAGATGTTGACTCTAACTATGTTTATAACACTTCATAATTTTAAAAAGGAGATTCTTGCCTTTCATCACAAAGCAGAACTGATGAAGGAAGCATTGGTGGCTGCATTTCTGGATGACCATCACAGGTGACTGTAGCATCTATTGCCATAATCACAAAAGGAGGCACTCCATGAACAAACTTGCGGGCTGTGTATGTTCTTCTTCCCCGACAGACCCTTCCGTTCCTGTGCACAACACAATACATATAAAATAATAAAAAGCATTAAATTAAAACATTTTTATATGTAATACAAAAAGAAATCATAATTATATATGCAAAAAAACATTTTTTTACATATACACATATCTTTGCTTGCAGTTAGTGTATTTGTTTTTAAATTGTGATGTACCTCCACTTTTTTCTGCATGGCAGTGAATGATTGTCAGCAACCCAGTTGTTAATTGACTGTTGTAAGTCTGAGAAGTCATTACACCTATTTTGAAAATCGAAAATTTAAAATTTTTGAATGTCAATAACATATGGTACTGGCAAAACATTTTACTAACATTATGAAAACAAAGTATTTATAAAATAAAACATTTTGGTTACTTACAGTACAGCAACAGACCAGCAAAGCTTTGAGAGCTCAGGGAAAGGACATTTGCGAGCGTCACATACAGACAGTCTTTCATTGTGATGGATGTAGTCTAGACGGCAAACCACATAGTCACCTTCAGATCCAAATGCATCCCATAGATCTTTCCCTTGAAAACGGTCCAAGTTTTTTAGCCAGGAGATCTTGCCCTGAGACCACTGCCCAACAGAGAAGTGTTGATAAACCTCCAACAATGTGTTCATCCAACTGTCCTTCATTTTCATTTGCTCAATTTCTGATAGAATGAATGGTCTTGTCTTCATTGCTAAGTACATAATGTACAGCAAATTGTCGATGGTGCATGTGTTTGTCATAGTTATGAACCGCTGTCCTAGCTTTCCATGGCCAGACCATGGAGGAGATGTGTAAGAGGCCTTCTTGATTATCTGAGCCTTTGGGGGATTGTAGTATTTAGATTTTTTTCTCTTCGTTTTTTTTTTCCTCCATTGCTCCTCCTGGCTTAGTGGTTTGTCAATTTCTTCCAATTCCTTCTCCTCCATTACTTTCTGCCGAATTTCTGTTACTCTGACACCACGCATTCGACCAGATATGAACTGATGCATGGTTTGGATGAAATCTCCAGGCCTTCTGTGGAGTTTGTTTTTGAGGACGATGTTTTTGGTGGTACGGAACCAATTTTCTGCTTGACTGTTTGTGTCTCTGGTTTGCCCTAAATGTTTCAACATTATTCCAGTCCAAAGTGGCAGGGTTGCAATGTAGGTGCGGACTATATCAATCAAACCTGGGCAGAAGTATGGATTTGAGGGAGTGCTCAACCCCTTCTTTTTCACATTTTTCTCTTGGTATCTGTGAATATACCCTCAAAGACTTTAACAAATGGGGAGTCATGTCTGACTGTCTTTGGTGTTGTTTCTGAGTCTGCTTCTGCTTCTTTTGTTCTTGCAGTTTCCACATCTGCAATAACTGCCTGATTTTGAATAGCAGTCTGCAGGTTTTTCAAACTCTCCTGGCAGTGTGCAGTTGCTTCCTCAGTAAAAACTGTACACATATCAGTTAACAAAGCCTGAATCTCATCCAGTGATGTGGCATTCTGCAGCAGTGCCATTGAATACAGAAAGAGGTCTTTCGTTGGCTTCACACACTTCACTTTTGCTACCTTGCAGCACAGTATTTTAATCATGTGTGCAGCACAAATGTGCACAACAGTGAAAGAGCATTGTTGTTTGCCTTCACTGACCTGAAGACATCGATGCAGGTACATGTGTATGTCAATCTGGCAGAAAGCATGTACACACGCATGAATCATTGCCCAGCTGAAATCTGTTTCAACCTTTTGGGGCTGGAGATGATGCTTAAACATTTTAAAGAAATCACGTGAAAAACAGGTTAACCAGTGCTGAATAGATGGTGTGCTTTGATCTGATGAGAGCATCTCTGACACTGCGACAACTGTTGATCCTGTGGTTGATGTAACAGGACAGCAAAGTGCATAGTAGAGAACACTTTTGCAGTCTTTAGGTTTGGCCACAACAGTACCTGTTGCATCAAGGTACAGAAGAAGAGTATTTTTCTTCTGCAAGTCTCTTAGAAGTTGAAGTTGATCGGTCAAGTACATGTGTGTTATAAATGGGGAAATTGCCACAAACTGTAAATACTGATGTTGTAGAGGACAGAAATTTTGGTTCAAGTCTTGCTCATTTTGAATTTTGATACAATCCAGAAATGGATTTGTGTCCATTCTAGTCTCAAGATTGGACTCACTTGATATTTTTTGAAGTACTGTGAGCGGAGGCACCTCATTTGTGTTTCCCTCAATTAACTTCTGCTCATCTGCAGCAGCAAGTTTTTTGGTGTGAAGGTGCATAGGTGTAGATTCTCTTAGATTCACCTTTAATGCTTCCTTTTCACTACTGGTAGTACGTCTTCTAAATGTAAGACCTTTAGAATGGTCTATTTGGCCAGAAACTTCCACATTGATGAAAATGCATTCTGCATTTTTGGCAGGTTCTTCCATAATGTACAAGTCAAATTTGGTACACCCTGGAAATTTACAGTGGGCCTTTCCATGCCAGTAGGGACTCATCTTCTTTCTTGACTCAGACTGAATGACTTTATTATATGAGAAAGCCAGAACACAGTTAATCATCTGACCAATTTTTTCTGACAGCATATCTGTCCAGCCACGCTGCAGGATTCTGTAGCCTCGTCTTTGGGTGGGTTTTATTTTGCTCCATTCATCGTCTGATAGTTTTATTTGAAATTCAGTGGGGCACTGTTTAGTTTGTACCTTTCCTTCACTCTCATGTTTTTCTTCCTCTTCCAATGGTTCAGAGTTGAAAGACTGATCAAGATTGTCAAAATGAAGTTGAGTCCTCTGTAATGGTCTACTTGTTTTCTTTATGGAACAGTCAGGACACAACCATGGTGAAATCAGTGCAACATCCTCAATACTCTGAAATCCAACGCACCTTGGGTGGAACCAATCTTTACATCTGTCACACTGAGCATATGGCTCTAAGGTATTAGGACGCTTACAAACACAATATTGTTGTTCGTCAGACTCAGATTTTGGGATTGAATGTTCAGCCTTATTAGGAAAAAAAAAAAACATTGATTACATTCAGACACATAATAGATGGAAATGGTAATTTTGTTTACATTTGCATATTTAAATAATAAATTAAATGTTTAGTGTTTATTAAATAACAGAAACTGCAATAAAAACAAAAAAACAAAAACAAACAAAGGACGGAAAAAAATCTTCTGGAAATGTCCATGTGTAAAAATAAAAGCAAATGATTACAACATACAGTAAGACAGACAGAGAAATAGAGGTTTACTTACCTTAATATGCAGTGTGATCTTGTGAAGTCTCTTTCTGTTATTAAAATTGTTGGGTATAGATAGAGAATGACATAGTTGTCCCCAGAAAGCATTATCTTGGTAAGGGGTTTCATTGAAACACTGTTCAGTAGACTGCAATTTTGATACTTCTGTTACAATTTCTTCCCCACTCACAGATACATATCGAGACTGTTGAAAAGACATTATGTTTATGGTACATTACGGTTAAGATGACAGAATTACAAAATATTATTACCAAGACAAATAACTTTCAACATCTATTAAGTGATGTTACCACATACCTTTCCAAACACTTTGAACCTGCAAGGACAACAGGTGCAGAAATATTTGAAATTATGAAAAATATATGAGTAACAGAAAATTGTATGAATAAATGAAATATGGCGTAATTCAACAGTAATCCTACAGGAGATTAAATTTCAACTAAGAAACTTATTATTTTCCTCAGATACATTAAGTCTATACACATCAGAGTTAACATTATATTTCAAGTTTTTCTTTCTTTCTTTCTTTCTTTCTTTCTTTCTTATAGTTGTAGCTTAATTAATTATTTTGGGTGACTGAGTGAGTGATATTTGGAATTAACGTTGTGGGGAGAAAACTGTGGGGTACAAAATGTGAAAGTCACGTCTGTACATCAGAACCTATGTACAGTTTCCATAAAGAGACAACTTATTAAGGCTTCAATAAATTTTCTTTCTTACACATTATAGCCAATTAAAGTTTTTTCCCCCAAATTTTAATAACAGGCCTAAAAGTTGTTTAGAATGCGAGTAGGCCTACTACTATACAGACCCTACAATAGTCGAAGCTATAACCAAGTTGTCTTATTTTTTACTATTTATTTATTTATTTTTATTATTTTTTTTGTCGTCATAAACTATGCATAATTGATGTATAGTTATGTGTAGTTGAATAATGTGTAGCGGACGTTCGCAAACACATAACTGAAATTTGATGCATCAAGTAGTTCACTTACCTGTAGACTTGCTTAGACATCTTTCGAGTCATCCAGCATGGTTAATCACAGTGTAGCTACTTAGTTGGAGCATATGGTTATTTTTTTATGTATTTTGCATAAACCCTTACTGCAAAAAGCTAAGTTTTATCATCAGAAAAGTTCCTTTATACAAGAAGAATCTCGGCGAAATCCTAATCCAATAGTGAAGGTATATAGCTATAGGAAATTGATAGCGCCTCCAAATGGGCCGACGGCAGTGGTACTAGATTTTGTAAAGTTGTCATATATAGGATTATATAATATATTAACAACAAAAAAAAACGTAGAAAATCATTGAGATAAATAAATTACTTTGTTTAATGCTGGATAAAATTTATTTTCAGTTCTTCAAAGCCAGTCGTTATTTCTTTGCACAATGGACAATGACATAAAAACCCTAAAAAAACTACAAGTATATTTTAGTATACTTAAAATAACTTCATAATGCTTCAATAACAATGTCTATATTTTGGCATGGTGAACAGTCAAGTGCACTGGGAATAAGGCTCCATTTAAAATTTGAACGCACCCTCAAAGGCAGCTGAGATATAGCTTCTCCAATTGGGCCAAAAGTGCAATTTCTCCTGTAAATGTATTGTCACATTTATCAGAATTCATGGAATCCATAACTTTAATAATGCTACAGTAAAAATTGGTCTGAAAATGCTGCATGGTGACAGTCAAAAGTGTACTTTGAGAATAAGGCCCCAGTGCAAAATTTGAACGCACCCTTAAAGGCAGCTGAGATATAGGGCCTCCAATTGGGCCAAAAGTGCAATTTCTCATGAAACTTTTGTCACATTTGTCAAATTCATGGGTCCATAACTTAATAATGCTACAGTAAAATTGCTTCATAATGTTGCATGGTGACAGTCAAGTGCACTTGGAATAAGGCCCCAGTGCAACTTTTAACGCACCCTCAAAGGCAGCTGAGATATAGCGCCTCCAATTGGGCCAAAAGTGCAATTTCTCCTGTTAAACTGTATTGTCACATTTGTCAAATTCATGGGTCCATAACTTTAAAATGCTACAGTAAAAATGTCTGAAAATGTGCATGGTGACAGTCAAGTGTACTTGGAATAAGGCCCCAGAGCAACTTTTAACGCACCCATAAAGACAGCTGAGATATAGCGCCTCCAATTGGGCCAAAAGTGCAATTTCTCCTGTTACTGTATTGTCACATTTGTCAAATTCATGGGTCCATAACTTTAAAATGCTACAGTAAAAATGTCTGAAAATGTGCATGGTGACAGTCAAGTGTACTTGGAATAAGGCCCCAGTGCAACTTTTAACGCACCCATAAAGACAGCTGAGATATAGCGCCTCCAATTGGGCCAAAAGTGCAATTTGTCCTGTTGCTGTATTGTCACATTTGTGAAATTCATGGGTCCATAACTTTAAAATGCTACAGTAAAAATGTCTGAAAATGTGCATGGTGACAGTCAAGTGTACTTGGAATAAGGCCCCAGTGCAACTTTTAACGCACCCTTAAAGGCAGCTGAGATATAGCGCCTCCAATTGGGCCAAAAGTGCAATTTCTCATGAAACTTTTGTCACATTTGTGAAATTCATGGGTCCATAACTTTAAAATGCTACAGTAAAAATGTCTGAAAATGTGCATGGTGACAGTCAAGTGTACTTGGAATAAGGCCCCAGTGCAACTTTTAACGCACCCATAAAGACAGCTGAGATATAGCGCCTCCAATTGGGCCAAAAGTGCAATTTGTCCTGTTACTGTATTGTCACATTTGTCAAATTCATGGGTCCATAACTTTAAAATGCTACAGTAAAAATGTCTGAAAATGTGCATGGTGACAGTCAAGTGTACTTGGAATAAGGCCCCAGTGCAACTTTTAACGCACCCTTAAAGGCAGCTGAGATATAGCGCCTCCAATTGGGCCAAAAGTGCAATTTCTCATGAAACTTTTGTCACATTTGTGAAATTCATGGGTCCATAACTTTAAAATGCTACAGTAAAAATGTCTGAAAATGTGCATGGTGACAGTCAAGTGCACTTGGAATAAGGCCCCAGAGCAACTTTTAACGCACCCATAAAGACAGCTGAGATATAGCGCCTCCAATTGGGCCAAAAGTGCAATTTCTCCTGTTACTGTATTGTCACATTTGTCAAATTCATGGGTCCATAACTTTAAAATGCTACAGTAAAAATGTCTGAAAATGTGCATGGTGACAGTCAAGTGTACTTGGAATAAGGCCCCAGAGCAACTTTTAACGCACCCATAAAGACAGCTGAGATATAGCGCCTCCAATTGGGCCAAAAGTGCAATTTGTCCTGTTGCTGTATTGTCACATTTGTGAAATTCATGGGTCCATAACTTTAAAATGCTACAGTAAAAATGTCTGAAAATGTGCATGGTGACAGTCAAGTGTACTTGGAATAAGGCCCCAGTGCAACTTTTAACGCACCCTTAAAGGCAGCTGAGATATAGCGCCTCCAATTGGGCCAAAAGTGCAATTTCTCATGAAACTTTTGTCACATTTGTGAAATTCATGGGTCCATAACTTTAAAATGCTACAGTAAAAATGTCTGAAAATGTGCATGGTGACAGTCAAGTGTACTTGGAATAAGGCCCCAGTGCAACTTTTAACGCACCCATAAAGACAGCTGAGATATAGCGCCTCCAATTGGGCCAAAAGTGCAATTTCTCATGAAACTTTTGTCACATTTGTGAAATTCATGGGTCCATAACTTTAAAATGCTACAGTAAAAATGTCTGAAAATGTGCATGGTGACAGTCAAGTGTACTTGGAATAAGGCCCCAGTGCAACTTTTAACGCACCCATAAAGACAGCTGAGATATAGCGCCTCCAATTGGGCCAAAAGTGCAATTTGTCCTGTTACTGTATTGTCACATTTGTCAAATTCATGGGTCCATAACTTTAAAATGCTACAGTAAAAATGTATGAAAATGTGCATGGTGACAGTCAAGTGCACTTGGAATAAGGCCCCAGAGCATCTTTTAACGCACCCATAAAGACAGCTGAGATATAGCGCCTCCAATTGGGCCAAAAGTGCAATTTCTCCTGTAAATGTATTGTCACATTTGTGAAATTCATGGGTCCATAACTTTAAAATGCTACAGTAAAAATGTCTGAAAATGTGCATGGTGACAGTCAAGTGTACTTGGAATAAGGCCCCTGAGCAACTTTTAACGCACCCATAAAGACAGCTGAGATATAGCGCCTCCAATTGGGCCAAAAGTGCAATTTGTCCTGTTACTGTATTGTCACATTTGTCAAATTCATGGGTCCATAACTTTAAAATGCTACAGTAAAAATGTATGAAAATGTGCATGGTGACAGTCAAGTGCACTTGGAATAAGGCCCCAGAGCATCTTTTAACGCACCCATAAAGACAGCTGAGATATAGCGCCTCCAATTGGGCCAAAAGTGCAATTTCTCCTGTAAATGTATTGTCACATTTGTGAAATTCATGGGTCCATAACTTTAAAATGCTACAGTAAAAATGTCTGAAAATGTGCATGGTGACAGTCAAGTGTACTTGGAATAAGGCCCCAGTGCAACTTTTAACGCACCCTTAAAGGCAGCTGAGATATAGCGCCTCCAATTGGGCCAAAAGTGCAATTTCTCATGAAACTTTTGTCACATTTGTGAAATTCATGGGTCCATAACTTTAAAATGCTACAGTAAAAATGTCTGAAAATGTGCATGGTGACAGTCAAGTGCACTTGGAATAAGGCCCCAGAGCAACTTTTAACGCACCCATAAAGACAGCTGAGATATAGCGCCTCCAATTGGGCCAAAAGTGCAATTTCTCATGAAACTTTTGTCACATTTGTCAAATTCATGGGTTCATAACTTTAAAATGCTACAGTAAAGATGTCTGGAAATGTGCATGGAGACAGTCAAGTGTACTTGGAATAAGGCCCCAGTGCAACTTTGAACGCACCCTTAAAGGCAGCTGAGATATAGGGCCTCCAACTGGGCCAAAAGTGCAATTTCTCCTGTTACTGTATTGTCACATTTGTCAAATTCATGGGTCCATAACTTAATAATGCTACAGTACAATTGCTCATAATGTTGCATGGTGACAGTCAAGTGCACTTGGAATAAGGCCCCAGTGCAACTTTGAACGCACCCTTAAAGACAGCTGAGATATAGCGCCTCCAATTGGGCCAAAAGTGCAATTTCTCCTGTTACTGTATTGTCACATTTGTCAAATTCATGGGTCCATAACTTTAAAATGCTACAGTAAAAATGTCTGAAAATGTGCATGGTGACAGTCAAGTGTACTTGGAATAAGGCCCCAGAGCAACTTTTAACGCACCCATAAAGACAGCTGAGATATAGCGCCTCCAACTGGGCCAAAAGTGCAATTTCTCCTGTTACTGTATTGTCACATTTGTCAAATTCATGGGTCCATAACTTTAAAATGCTACAGTAAAAATGTCTGAAAATGTGCATGGTGACAGTCAAGTGTACTTGGAATAAGGCCCCAGTGCAACTTTTAACGCACCCATAAAGACAGCTGAGATATAGCGCCTCCAATTGGGCCAAAAGTGCAATTTGTCCTGTTGCTGTATTGTCACATTTGTGAAATTCATGGGTCCATAACTTTAAAATGCTACAGTAAAAATGTCTGAAAATGTGCATGGTGACAGTCAAGTGTACTTGGAATAAGGCCCCAGTGCAACTTTTAACGCACCCTTAAAGGCAGCTGAGATATAGCGCCTCCAATTGGGCCAAAAGTGCAATTTCTCATGAAACTTTTGTCACATTTGTGAAATTCATGGGTCCATAACTTTAAAATGCTACAGTAAAAATGTCTGAAAATGTGCATGGTGACAGTCAAGTGTACTTGGAATAAGGCCCCAGTGCAACTTTTAACGCACCCATAAAGACAGCTGAGATATAGCGCCTCCAATTGGGCCAAAAGTGCAATTTGTCCTGTTACTGTATTGTCACATTTGTCAAATTCATGGGTCCATAACTTTAAAATGCTACAGTAAAAATGTCTGAAAATGTGCATGGTGACAGTCAAGTGTACTTGGAATAAGGCCCCAGTGCAACTTTTAACGCACCCTTAAAGGCAGCTGAGATATAGCGCCTCCAATTGGGCCAAAAGTGCAATTTCTCATGAAACTTTTGTCACATTTGTGAAATTCATGGGTCCATAACTTTAAAATGCTACAGTAAAAATGTCTGAAAATGTGCATGGTGACAGTCAAGTGCACTTGGAATAAGGCCCCAGAGCAACTTTTAACGCACCCATAAAGACAGCTGAGATATAGCGCCTCCAATTGGGCCAAAAGTGCAATTTCTCCTGTTACTGTATTGTCACATTTGTCAAATTCATGGGTCCATAACTTTAAAATGCTACAGTAAAAATGTCTGAAAATGTGCATGGTGACAGTCAAGTGTACTTGGAATAAGGCCCCAGTGCAACTTTTAACGCACCCATAAAGACAGCTGAGATATAGCGCCTCCAATTGGGCCAAAAGTGCAATTTGTCCTGTTGCTGTATTGTCACATTTGTGAAATTCATGGGTCCATAACTTTAAAATGCTACAGTAAAAATGTCTGAAAATGTGCATGGTGACAGTCAAGTGTACTTGGAATAAGGCCCCAGTGCAACTTTTAACGCACCCTTAAAGGCAGCTGAGATATAGCGCCTCCAATTGGGCCAAAAGTGCAATTTCTCATGAAACTTTTGTCACATTTGTGAAATTCATGGGTCCATAACTTTAAAATGCTACAGTAAAAATGTCTGAAAATGTGCATGGTGACAGTCAAGTGTACTTGGAATAAGGCCCCAGTGCAACTTTTAACGCACCCATAAAGACAGCTGAGATATAGCGCCTCCAATTGGGCCAAAAAGTGCAATTTCTCATGAAACTTTTGTCACATTTGTGAAATTCATGGGTCCATAACTTTAAAATGCTACAGTAAAAATGTCTGAAAATGTGCATGGTGACAGTCAAGTGTACTTGGAATAAGGCCCCAGTGCAACTTTTAACGCACCCATAAAGACAGCTGAGATATAGCGCCTCCAATTGGGCCAAAAGTGCAATTTGTCCTGTTACTGTATTGTCACATTTGTCAAATTCATGGGTCCATAACTTTAAAATGCTACAGTAAAAATGTATGAAAATGTGCATGGTGACAGTCAAGTGCACTTGGAATAAGGCCCCAGAGCATCTTTTAACGCACCCATAAAGACAGCTGAGATATAGCGCCTCCAATTGGGCCAAAAGTGCAATTTCTCCTGTAAATGTATTGTCACATTTGTGAAATTCATGGGTCCATAACTTTAAAATGCTACAGTAAAAATGTCTGAAAATGTGCATGGTGACAGTCAAGTGTACTTGGAATAAGGCCCCTGAGCAACTTTTAACGCACCCATAAAGACAGCTGAGATATAGCGCCTCCAATTGGGCCAAAAGTGCAATTTGTCCTGTTACTGTATTGTCACATTTGTCAAATTCATGGGTCCATAACTTTAAAATGCTACAGTAAAAAATGTATGAAAATGTGCATGGTGACAGTCAAGTGCACTTGGAATAAGGCCCCAGAGCATCTTTTAACGCACCCATAAAGACAGCTGAGATATAGCGCCTCCAATTGGGCCAAAAGTGCAATTTCTCCTGTAAATGTATTGTCACATTTGTGAAATTCATGGGTCCATAACTTTAAATGCTACAGTAAAAATGTCTGAAAATGTGCATGGTGACAGTCAAGTGTACTTGGAATAAGGCCCCAGTGCAACTTTTAACGCACCCTTAAAGGCAGCTGAGATATAGCGCCTCCAATTGGGCCAAAAGTGCAATTTCTCATGAAACTTTTGTCACATTTGTGAAATTCATGGGTCCATAACTTTAAAATGCTACAGTAAAAATGTCTGAAAATGTGCATGGTGACAGTCAAGTGCACTTGGAATAAGGCCCCAGAGCAACTTTTAACGCACCCATAAAGACAGCTGAGATATAGCGCCTCCAATTGGGCCAAAAGTGCAATTTCTCATGAAACTTTTGTCACATTTGTCAAATTCATGGGTTCATAACTTTAAAATGCTACAGTAAAGATGTCTGGAAATGTGCATGGAGACAGTCAAGTGTACTTGGAATAAGGCCCCAGTGCAACTTTGAACGCACCCTTAAAGGCAGCTGAGATATAGGGCCTCCAACTGGGCCAAAAGTGCAATTTCTCCTGTTACTGTATTGTCACATTTGTCAAATTCATAGGTCCATAACTTAATAATGCTACAGTACAATTGCTCATAATGTTGCATGGTGACAGTCAAGTGCACTTGGAATAAGGCCCCAGTGCAACTTTGAACGCACCCTTAAAGACAGCTGAGATATAGCGCCTCCAATTGGGCCAAAAGTGCAATTTCTCCTGTTACTGTATTGTCACATTTGTCAAATTCATGGGTCCATAACTTTAAAATGCTACAGTAAAAATGTCTGAAAATGTGCATGGTGACAGTCAAGTGTACTTGGAATAAGGCCCCAGAGCAACTTTTAACGCACCCATAAAGACAGCTGAGATATAGCGCCTCCAACTGGGCCAAAAGTGCAATTTCTCCTGTTACTGTATTGTCACATTTGTCAAATTCATGGGTCCATAACTTAATAATGCTACAGTAAAAATGTCTGAAAATGTGCATGGTGACAGTCAAGTACATTGGGAATAATGCCCCAGTGCAACTTTTAACGCACCCTGAAAGGTAATTTAATTCACATTCACTCATTCACAACACAATAGTCTTCTTTTATGAGATGATATCAGAACGTACAAGATATTAAGATACTCTTTTATTAAGATATTAAGATATTACTTCTTTTAAGCAAAAGTAGTGTGAATGCAAAGCAATGATAACATGATCATTTTGTATAATCATCCATGTTTGATGTTCTGGAGTCCTTCATCTGAAGTCTTCATAAAAGGCTGGATCCAAGCTGGAGCTGGAGCTGGAGCTGATAGTCTCTAGTTACCTTGTGATATTGAAATCTGTAATATTTGCTTGAATTAATTTTTTATTCAATTGATTCATTAATGCATTCAAATGATGACGTGCAAAAATAATGATTTAATAGTTTTTATATACCTTTCTAATTGTACAGTAATTTTCACAGATATTTCGGTGTTATTTACATTTCAGAATAGTTTATTCTTTTTTTCTAAAAATAGGCAATATAGCATAAAAAGCGTGAATAAGAGAAAAACCACACGGTCCTTCAAGTTGAGCTGATGACACGTTCAATAAACAAAGAATACTATAATTATATTTTAAGTGCCTTTATATTTTTGCAGCATATTTTCGCTGATATATCAGTGCTATTTGCATTTCATAATAGTTATTTTCCTTTAATTCTGAAAATAGACACAAAAAGCAGAAAACAGAAAAACCGCACTGTCCCTAAACTGAGCGTGAATAAGAAGCTACAAACGCGGAAGCGTCGCGTTTTTTAAGGTGGACCGGATAGCGTCAATAAGAAGCTGCGAATAAGAAGCTGGATTCAGCCTCGTAATTCTACCAGCAGTGCTTACAACACAATCAATGAATGGTAAAAAAAAAAAAAAAAAAACATTCAAGCCTAACATTAGACGCAGCTGGGCTGGTGTTAGAGACGCACCTAAAGCGTTTCGATTCATTTCTCCGTGGTTATAAGGAGTAGAGACATGTTTAAAACGTCCCCTGAATCCTAATTTTCTCAGCTTTCATATCGACCCATTCATGACTTGAACCTTTAAACAAAGTGAGCTATATGAATGAACTGTAGTAGACGACGCCCAGTAGCCTACACGCCCTCTGACTGTAACCGCTAACTTTATGTAGATACTTTGTATACGGTTTTTCACTCACCTCTTTTGGTGGACTTTTTCCTCGTTTTTGCTCTCCTCTCCGGTTCACATATGGTTTCCCAGCATCCCTCAAAGACTTCCTTGCTCTGTCCTTCCATTCATTCATGTTCGCTCTCCTTTTTTTGCCGACGTTTTGTCTATTAATGTCCGCAGCGGACATGAAAGCAACCGGCGTCTCCATTTTTCGTTAGTGGACATAAACGGTTTTTCCGCGTGAGACTATTTTAAAATTTTAAATTCAGAGTTTTGGTCGCGCGAACACCCCCCAAAGTGATTCTGTATACAAAGTGGCACACATACATTGAAGTCACATGGTTATCTCAATTTTTGTTTTTTTGGACTTATACGGTTGTTCGTCGCATGATCACAATTGTTGTGGCAAAAAATCATCAACCCGACTCTACTGCATAAGAGACAAACTCATCCAATTGTCTTTAAAGGTTTATTTCTTGCAAGAAAGATCAAACAGTCATACAGGCTCATAAGAAGCTGAGTGTGAGACAAAGAATGAAAGCTTCCCCTCACTTTTATATCTCTAACCTCCAAGGCCGAAGCTTCTGTTCAGAGGAACGTCTCTGTAACTTTCCACACATTGTTAGCACTTATTCAAACAAAACAGCTTGATGATGCCTTGATTTCATGAAATTATGGGAGGTGTTGTCTTCATGTCTACAGCTGATGCAATTCATCATCAGTGAAGCTCCGCCCACAATGCAATTCATCATCAGTGAAGCTCCTCCCACATCAATTCTCCAATAAATGCTGTGATATTCCCATCAGACGAGCATCAGAGCATCAGGAAGAGCTGAAATCTGCAAAGACTGAGTTTATTAAAGAGGACAGTGAGAACATGAGTGATCCAGAACCCTGCAGAATGAAACACACTGAAGATACTGAAGAACAAAGAGGTTGGTGTTTATTCTTCATTCATGTTAGAAAGATTCAAGATTTAGATTAAGAGAAATGGGATTTTTGTTTATCAATACACCAGAAACAGAAAACTGTATCAAGTAAATGAACTTTCCAGAATATCTGACAGGGTTGTAAGAATAACTTAAGCAAAATCTGATTCATAGTTACTGATAAAGTTGATTAGTTTCTTGTCCTCCCATCATGCTGTAGAAAGAGCCCAAACATTGAGGACATTTTCTCTTTTTTTTTTGTTTCCATTTTTAGATATGATTGAAGAGGAGGAGGAGAGTGAAGAACTGAGTGAAGTGGAGGAGGAACATCATGACAAACCTGGAGAAAAACCTTTGAGTCGCTCAAAGACTAAAAAGACATTTTTAAAGAAAAGAAGAACCAATAAATCTTTCACCTGCACTCAGTGTGGAAAGAGTTTCACAACCAAACAAAGTCTTGAGAATCACATGAGAGTTCATACTGGAGAGAGACCGTTCAAATGTGATCAGTGCGGGACGAGTTTCAAACAAAAAACCCATCTTAATCAACACATGAATATCCATACCGGAGAAAAGCAGTTTAAGTGTGATCAATGTGTGAAAGGTTTCACGCAATCAGCACGACTTAAGATCCACATGAGGATCCACACCAGAGAGAAGCCGTTCATGTGTGAACGGTGTGATAAGAGATTCTCACACAAGCATTATCTTCAGAAGCACATGAGGATCCACACTGGAGAGAAGCCGCACACGTGTGATCAGTGTGGAAAGAGTTTCACTGTTAAAAGTAATATGAAGATACACATGAAGATCCATGCAGTGGAGAAACCACATCACCACAGTCTGAAATCACAGTAAGTAGTTCATCTTTATGTGCTGAGAAACAAAGTTAGTTTCCTAACAGCCTCATTGTCTGTTGGTTTAGAAATGTGTTTTTCACTGCTGTAAATCGACACGATCGGTGAGCACATGATTAAAATATAATCAGATTGGTTCTTGTTTTCATGATCAATTTCATCAATTAGTTCTTGCTGCCACAGTTAATTTAAGTTTTTTTTTTTTTGTTGTTTATCATAAAACAAAATCTCGAATCAGAAAATCTCGAAAAACGAGATTACATGACAAACCTGCATAGTTTCTTGGCCAAACTAGTGATTTATAACACAAATCTTCTTCATGACATTAAAAAAATTAAATCAAAGCTGAAGATTCACATGAGATTCACACTGGGAAGAAGTGGATCAGACTTTCTCTCTGAAAAACTTTCAAGGCAAAGTTCTGGAGCTGAAGAAGATGCCATAACACTCTTAAAAGAGACATGAATCTGACATTATTTTAACTCATTCTTCATAGTTTTTCATAAGATGACCTTGTTTCTCTTCCACTTCTGCTCTCCCATGCAAGAATGTAAGATATGCTTTCATGTAGCTTTGAAACTGAATACTTGATTCTCTTCTTCTCTTGATATGCTTTGACTCTCTTATATAAGCCATAAAGAGAGAGATCTGTCTTATTCATTTCCACTTTTACTTGATTGATTAAACTCATTAATCCTTTTATCAACAACTCTTTGTTATTGTCTGTTTTCATTTTCATCTTATTCTGTTTGAATAGTAATAATTTTTGTTCAGAAAGCTACAAAGTACCCTATTATGATTTCTTTTCTTTCCATGTTTTTATCTCTCAGTAGAGCTTTAAAATGGCTAATTTTGCCAGTGACTTAAACTGCAGTTCATCGACATTAAAGTAAAATTTACTGATATATCCATCTATTGATTGGAAATAAATAACAACTACTTTGGAGGGCAAGCAGTAAAAAATAGAATGGAAGAGATGGGGAAAATTACTTTCTGTGCTGGTTTAGAAAATAATAAATAGAAAATCACAACATATGTTGGACGTGATTCATATGTTATGAAGAGAAGCGACTTTTCCACTGAACTGAAAGACTTGATTGCCATCGAGGAGACGGATATAGAGTAGGCTATGTGAAGCTGCCATCACGCCGCGTTCAGTGCTAGTCTGCGTTTGTTTATATCGCGCTGCCTTTCTACTAGTGAAGTTAGGGCAGTATTTAGATTTTCTGTCGTGATTGTGAAAAATATCGCCATTTTAGGTCATTTATGCTGAATCGAGAATTGCAACAGCTGCTCACATCATCGTTAAGGGAAAAAGGACGGTGTAATACAATTTTCGTATTTTCTACATGTAAAAACAAACTAAGGGAAGCAGGCTGAGGAGGTGACGGGGAGATGCCGTATATCAAATCTAATAATGTCACTGATTTAACACACTCCCTGTTACTTAATAAAATAATCCCATAGCTGAGTGTTTTTGAAAGTGTTGTATTTTGTTTTGATGTAATAATTAACATTTGATAGTATGACTCTCATTCGGCTTGTGAATGAGTAACCTGCACGCAGCCACTTCAAAACTGTTCACGAGCTTGATTTTGGTTGTCATTTATTTAAATAAAAAAAATAAAAAACAGTGTTGGTGTCTGTCCGCGAATGCCTCTGATTCTCCTCCATGGTCATATGAGAAAGTGAAAAAAGACCACATTAAAAATACACTTACATTTAACGTTACATCCTTCCAACAAATAAACAGATCGACTGTCAGCTTGTTAAACATTTATTTATTTGGACATTTTCTACCTGAAGCAGCAGCGTGACACTTTTCACGGTAAACCAGATCAACATTAAACAGAATTCTACAAAACTGAAGTGAAAACATCAAATTACCATTCAAATGGCTTCTCTTGCTTGCAAACGATACCATGACCCACATAGCAAATGTTTTCTGGCCCAGCTCCGGGCCACACGATCACGTTTCCCTCGGCCCAAGTACCGCAAAGAATGACGGCCCTGAAGTGGCCCAGAACTGGATTAAAGACAGGGGTCACACATGGGCCATAACCGGCCCGAATCTCAGCCAGTTAATAACCCTTAACTGGCCCTGAAGTGGGCCAATACAGGTTTTATTATTGGTACCAATTCTCAGCCATATGTTAACCATATCACCACCACCCTTTAACCAGAAACCCCAAAAATGAGCCATAACCCAGCCTAATCTTACCCAAACCATGTGAACAAATGAGTCACAAGAAAATTCAATTCTCAAAATTAGTTTATTTAACAATATTGCACAAGCCAATAATAATAATAATAATAATAATAATAACCACATTCAGAATTGTGTAACTGTGTGAAGGCTATTTTATTTAGTACAATCAAAGCATATCTTATTACCACCTCATGAATATATGAATGAATCTAGCACTGAAATGTAAAGATATTATAATGTAATTTTACTCTCAACAAATATAGAGCAAATTAAAAAAAAAAATACTTAAAACAAATTTACACATCAGAATGTTTGTATGTGTGAGGGAGAACGTGATCCTATTTAGGACTGTCCTCAGGAAGTGAAGTACAGCTCTGCAGCCCCTCATTTCTCCACAAGTGCTCTCTCCTTATTCCAGCAGACTATTAGTCTTGTCCCTGACAGCAACATAGTGTCGGGCCAGATCCGGCCCACATCTGGTCCACGTGTAAACCAGGATCTGGGCCACACTATGTTGCTGTCTGGGGTGGTGTCAGACAATTTTTTCCTCACAGCAGCTAAAAGACAAAATAATAATACAAAATTAATAAATACATATACAACATTCATCCATCTACTGTAAATAAATGTAGGTAACAAATGAAAAATAAGGTTGCTTTGGTGTTTTTTACAGGAAATGATTGCCAATAATATGGCACTATTGAATGACTAACTGGCTTGTCAGAGTTTGACAACAGTATTATGACAAATAAGACCATTTTAGCAAACAAAACCTTAAAAATGTTGAGATATGGAAACTGTGGTGTAAACAGAGTAACCAATGCACTGTTGAAGTACTGATAATGTAACGCATTCAAAGCATAACATCTTATTTCCACCTCAAAAAAAGTGCATTTAATTTCAAAATGTACTGGTCTGTCTTAAACAGTTACTTATTGCATAGGTTAATGTAAACTAACAATGACCTCCTACAAATACCAAAAACATGTCTTTGTTTATGTGACACAATGATTATTCCTATTTGATTCTACATGACTGATGCAAAATGCTTAAGAAATAACAAATTGCTTTCTTATTGTTTTAAGAATGTCTACTAGCTAAAACAAAAATATCAGACATAGACCTATCCTGATTATCAAAGTCAGAGATTAGATTTAGATATAATTAAATCTGATTGTACAACCTTTGAATCACTTTCAGTTAAAAAAGTCAATTACTGTTGCTGATTTTGCTGTGATTTTTTAACAACAGTGGGCTACATTGTTCCGCACACTGGACAGGAAGCACCGCGCCTCGGACATCCCGCAGGCCGGTCTATCTCACCCCGGTCGCGTCAATCCTCATATCTGGGTTCTCAAGTTCAAGGGGCAGTGAATCAGCTACCTTATAGCAAAATTCACATCAATAAAGAACTAAGTGGCATCCGAGTTTCATGTATTTCAAAAAGCGCCAAAAATGGGTTGTTATTCTATTTTTAAAGATAGCTGTTACGAGTGATGGAATTCATTAATCATAATAACCAAAATAATCTGCGAGTTTTAACCGCATTTGGTGGCTTTTTTGTAAAATTTTTTAAGTTCAATTCTTTCCAAAAGGCCAAATATTGATTCAAAACATCTAACATAACATAACATCTAATGTTAGGTCGTACACAACATAACTTCACTTACCTAGAACAGCGGGTGTCCGACAGACGTCTTCACCCTTCAGTGGGAGAAATTTCAACCGACGCATCACGTGAACCTCATCCACCAACCAGAAAAGCTGGTGTTACCGTGGAGATCGCGCCAAAATCTTGCCTTGAATATAGCAGGCCTAAATACTTACAATTGTCCAGTAGGCCCTACACAGAGTATGGCCCATAATCGGCACACTGATCTGGGCCACACAGCTCACATCCACAATCGGCCCAAATGCTGTCTGCCGTCATGCATGCAGTGCCATCATTGCCACACATGGCCCACGGTTGGCTGACATGATGCATGCCAGTGCCGGCAACACGCCAGCAGTGCCATTATGAGGCCACATTTGGGCCAAGTCTGTTTGCTATGTGGGGAAGAAAGTGAATATTTAACCAAGTCAAAAATGAGTAAGGTAAGCAGGTATCCATATTCATTTCAGTATCTGCAGACGCAAAACGCTATAAAAAGTGACACCTTTTAAAGTTGTTTAAAAAAAAAAAAAACTTTTAAAGTTGTTTTTAAAAAAACTATGTAAGTTATGTAAATGATAAAAGCTCCTTGTGGGTTCTCGGTTTGATCGATCTGAGCAACCATAAATGACGCAAAATATGACTTTTGAGATTTTGATAGGAATCCTATATAGAAAAATCAGTCCCTGCCCTCCAGCCGCATTTCGCGTGCAGCAGTGACATCATGTGCAAACAACCTATAGAGTGCATCGACGTCACTTTCCCACTGGAACGCGCTCCCTCAGCTGGACTGAGTAATAAAAGAACCTGCTGCGTGACTGGATTTAATAGAGGAAACTGCGAAAACGCGAGCAAAACTAACAAATTACACTAAATATTGGGCTCAATAGTGTTCCTTACAGCTTGTCAAATAAACCTATTTCATGGATATTGACATGCAGCCAGGAATCGTGTTTCCTGACATTTATATGTGCCTGATTTAGATGCTGGGGAACAAAATGCAAATCTGCCTGTGAACGCTATAAATACAATATAGGTAATCACTTATATCAATGTTATATCATCATATTGTCTGGCCCTAAAACTTTTATAGTTTTTGTCAGTGTTTATTTAAAAACACCCAATTATGCAGAATATAAGATGGAAAATATTGAATTGATGATTTGTCAACACAATATATACGGTATGATTTTACCTCAAAATCCAACAATTTGACACAAAATGATAACTGCACATCCATGCAGTCAATCACAAAGCTCTTTCCCATTTTGGATGTGTTTTGTGTGTTTTTCGCAACATTCATGCTGAAAACCAATGCTGCCGCTCTGTCTTTGTACCACTCAGTGGGGGCGTGACCGCAGTCATAACGGTCGACGGTGACGTCACGATTTGCTTTATGTAGCCGTTGTTATGAAATATTCGGTGTCTGAGATTTTCGGTGACACTGGGCGGAGCTTACATGAATATTTACGAGTTTCCTGTTTTGAGTTAAAGCGCCACTGAAAATGTTAGTAGACTGTCCTTGGATCACAGAACTGTTTTCTGTAACGTGATTGTGTTTCTGTGTCTAATTAATTTATGATTCTTTTTTATTAATAACTTATGTTTGCTCAGTAGTTTGTAGGTTACATTGTGTCGTGAGATATACTTAAGTAGTGATTACGGCCACTGGTGGTCTATCGTTAGGGAATGAGCCAACATCGAGTTTGTTTGTTTTAGTAGGCTACAACTGTTTTGATTTGATTTTAGTTCGTTTGAGAAGATAACTTGTATAAATGTATCTGTGGTTGCATAATACAAGTTTCAGTTGTGATTGTGTCATTCCCTATTGCTTTCTCAGATAGCCTGCATAACTTTAACCAGACATTATTATTTTTAAAACACATTGAGAGTTAGATTTATGTTCCGTTTTGTTTTTGACTTGCATGAATTAATGTAAACCTTCTTTATCCTTTTTCTACAAAACACACAATGCTCTCTATGAATAGAAACATGAGACAGTGATATTAGCTTCCCTGCAGCACTTTCACAAGGTTTTATTTTAATGCGCTTTCCACAACAATTATAATGTTAAAATTGAATTACAAGTGGTTAAATTGATCAGCTACAAGACTAAAAGTTACTAATGCAGGTTTTATTTAAAAATATTTAGGCTATATGGAGAAGACAATTGTATGAGGAGTATGAGGAATATTATTGTTATGTGGATAGTCAGACATATATACATACCACTGTGATTGTTCTGTCATTTCTTAATTGCTTGCTCAGTTGGTAAATATTTTTATAGAGACTTTATTAAATCCTAAAGTTAAGTGTTATTTTTTTCATATTATTAGGAAACATTCTCAATCTTTTTTCCCACAAAATGATGCATTTCATTGACAAAAAACAAAATTTAACACAGTGTTGATATGAAACTATATGGAAAGATCACACCTGCAGTATATTCACAATGAAATGTATTAGTTCTATTCTACAAGCTTTCCATAACAATTAAAATTTTATTTATGTTAAATTAGCTGCTAAAATAATAGACCATGTAGTAATTTGCATATCTGTAATATCAAAGATGAAAGTAAATAATGAGAGTAGTTTCACTTTGAATAAAAAAAGAGCAACTGATTCGGTGTTGGTATTTTATTCACAAATGAGAAGAAGTCACGACATATGACATATTTAATTCGCAAAAACACTTGTATTTAAACACACTTTACAAAGGGTCTTGGGATCCCAAATAAAAGTTTGGTCTGCTCTTGTGATACAAGCCTTTGCTACTGACACATTCAATCTGAAATATATAATAAAATGACATTACAACAAACATGTATTATTAAAATTTTTAATACACTGTCATGTTCAAAACAAAGTGAAAAATAAAAGTGTCTGCTTTATCTGGTGTACAGGGATATTTATTGGCAAAAGTCCTATTTGGGAATGAAAGAATATTGCTATAGATATTATATTAGTTATCACATGCGTAATTCACTGTGGCCTATTTGGATAATAAATAAACTATATATAAAGTACATTAACATGTTTTCTAGCATGTGTGCAATTTTTGAAACATATTTCATATAGAAATTCAAGTCTACCCAGATTAGAAGTGCTTCTGCAAACTAGGAAAATTTACTACTGCCTTCACCACAGGAGTTTACAATTAATATTATTATGCTACCATACATTTTGGCAAACTTTCAAAACTATATGTTTAAAAGACTCAAGGTAATACAGAAATAGGCTACTTAAAACGCTATTGGCTCGTTTAGCGAATCCTAACGACACCCCTGGCGAATCCTCGTATCAAACATAGCTAACACATGACACGATATAACACAATATAGCTTATATATAAAATCGTGTGCATCAATAACAGTTAGAATATAAGCTTGACTTCGTCACGTCAATACGGCTGTATGTCAATATCCATGGATTAGGTTTATTTGACAAGTTGTAAGGAACACTTTCGAGTCCAACATTTGTAATCAGGGGCGTAGGAGCGATTTTGAACCTGGGGGGGACAGTAAATGCCAGGGGGGTTCGGGGGAAATTCCCCGGATTTATATATATATATATAATATAAGCACTTAAATGCTAATTTGTAATGACTTTTGGGAACGGATTGCAGTGTTTCCCATAGGATTTTGTGAGACTGTGGTGGGTGGACATCGGTTCCTCTAGGGGGGTCCGGGGGCATGCCCCCCGGAGGAAAATTTTGTACCTTTTAAATTTAAATGCATAAATCTGGTGTATTCTGAGAGCAAAATTACGTGACTAGATCAATAAAGAAATTTGTTCTCTTGTAAACAATTTTGTGCTCTAAAAGTAATTTATTTATTGGTGATGGTAGGGCACATTAGTCATGTACACAACATATAGTAGGCTAAATGATAGTTCATAAGTGGTCAAACATGTAGAGTACACATTTAAACCATTAAAAATATGTAGCAAAAGAGGTTACCTTTGTTGAATTAATTTATTAGTGGGAGCCTGTATCTTTGATTTGTTAACCAATCCAGAATGCACTAAACACAACATCTCATTATAGAGAAAATAACAAATGAATAAAAATATATTCATAAGCTGACCAATAAATAAATAAGTAAACTAGGCGAGTATATAATTCAGCAGCAAAAAATATTCTAGCCTAAAAACTTTGCACAGTAATTTTATAAATCCAAATGTTAATAAAAGTTTAAAATTACTATTTGTATTATGAAATTAGATTTATATGTAAATAATTATATGTATTTATATTAATGTAACATTAAAAGACGCTTATTTTAAATGTATTGTGCAGCTTTTTAATGGGGCAACAAGCTTTAGATACGACAGAACAAAATAGGCTATTAATAATCTTTCAGTGTGCAAAACCATGATAATATGAAACGCTTCAAAACAACAGCAAAAAACCGCTAATGCGCATCCCGGGTGCAGAATGATGTGCTTGAAGCAATATCGAGTCAGAGCGCGCAGTTGTGCTGCGCATTGAAAAGTTCATGGTACAAAGAGAATCCCGGTGTACATCTGACTGTATCTAACAGTTTATTAATCATATGTTTCTTTCATTTTTAAATTCCAGTTATTGTGACACGAATTCATAGTCCTTGTGTTGTGCGATCTAACAGACACCCTGTAGCCAATATGATGACATCGTTCAGAAACAGCAATCAACTCCAGCAAGATTAAGTCATTTTATGCAAATCCACAGCTCTTTATCTACATATCAAGTATTATAATGGGAATATATCATATTGGAGAGTTTTACCGTGCTGACTGTCGTTACCGAACGCGACGCGCTGTTTAAATGCTGAATGATTGACAGCTGTAGCGGAGGGAAGACGAGTTTCTGACCGCGAACTTATCGATGTATATTTCTTCTGTCCCTCACATGAAGCTATGGAATGGCTTCAGATGACTTTGAATATAGTGCACGAAAACTTAATTGGTGCTAGTCTACTTATTTTGCTCTATGTCTCCCACTTTTGCCATATAAAAGAGCGCAATTTACGGTGCGTGTGTGTGTGTGTGTGTGTGTAACCATAGCGACAAAACGACCAACTCTCGGAACCTGCACTTAAGCCTATAATTTCGTTTTTAAAAATTTAATTATGCATTTAAAAGTTGCAGAATGGATTAATTTGGAGACTCTGAAATCGGCAGAGATAGGCAGGCAATGCAAAACAAAATCTGACATTGGGAAATAGTGAGGGGGGCAAAACTTAGATTTTGAAATGTGGGGGGGACGTGTCCTACATGTGTTTCTAACAGCAAACGCTCTGAATAAAGTGAGATGATCAGCTGATGATCCTGAATGGCTTGTTTAATGAGTGTTGATAGTCTGAGGATCATCAGCTGCTGAAAAGACTCTTTATTTCATGTCAATAGTTCCTGTTTTCACCTCATTTATTATGCTGATGTCTTCAGATCTGCTGTAAATTGACACTTAAAGGCACAATATGTAATTGTCACCATTAGAGGCCACTTATTCAAACAAAAGCATAGCTTGATGATGCCTTGATTTCATGAAATTATGGGAGGTGTTGTCTTCACGTCTACAGCTGGTGGAAAAGAATCCAATGGGATTCAGGCAGAAGTCATATTTATGAATGAGTTAATGAATAATGATTTATTAACATTACTGTAGTATGAAGCAGGGTGTGGCTGAAAGATGTTGGAGTAGAACGAGGAGCGATTGCTAATGAGAGATGAGCGCAGAGCAGTGGAGCTTTTATTATGCCTCATAATAAAATATATGTTGAAAGTTGTTTTAATGCTACCCTGCGTTCCCTTGGTGGCTGAGACACTTGTTGCACACTGCAGTAAGTTAGATCGATATTAGTCATGGTAAAACGTGGCACACGCTGTATATCTAGAAAACGAGATTTAAACAATAATTCTTACTGTGTTGAGCTACATAACATGATTAATTTTCTGTCGATGAATGTTTTCAAACAGTTGCTCACCTGTCTAATAAAACACATAATATATTAAAGCGTCTTTGGTGTTTCCATGGCTTCTATAAAATAAAACCAGAAATCGATAGGTGTCTTGGAAACATTTGGGATAAAGCGAGTGCACAAGTCAACAAAATATATAACACTATTAGTGGTTTTTTGGATATTTTAATCCAAGTCAACACAAGTCAACTATATATAGTTGACTTGTATGCAGATCAGCTCCTCCCACAGCAATCACATCATCAGTGAAGCTCCTCCCACATCAGTTCTCCAATAAATGCTGGAATATTCCCATCAGACGAGCATCAGAGCATCAGGAAGAGCTGAAATCTGCAAAGACTGAGTTTATTAAAGAGGACAGTGAGAACACGAGTGATCCAGATCCCTGCAGAATGAAACACACTGAAGATACTGAAGAACAAAGAGGTTTGTGTTTATTCTTCATTCATGTTATAAAGATTCAAGATTTAGATGAAGAGAAATGGGATTTTTGTTTATCAATAAACCATAAACACCAAACTGTATCAAGTAAATGAACTTTCCAGAATATCTGACAGGGTTGTAAGCATAACTGAAGCAAAATCTGATTCGTAGTTACTGATAAAGTTGATTAGTTTCTTGTCCTCGATGTCACTTCCTGGGTGTCACAATTTAAGAAATGAGAAATGACAGTTTTCCTTAAAATGAGGGAAATCATGTCATGTTTAACAGGGTTACACAGGTTACATATCTAAAAGTTGGTGTCAAAATATGAAAGTATCATATCTTTTAATGTTAATATCACATTAGAAAAGTGAGATTTGTCTATAATGTTTTAAAAATAATAAATGGAAGATCAGTGTACCTCATTCATGGAAACTTTCAGCCACATATAATTCATTTATATAAGCATTAAAGTGTTGGTAATATTTTATAGCAGCTGTCTGCTTTATGTCAGGGTTCACTTTTATGTCCTTTCACTTCATATTTCTCTCTTTAATTTATTTGAATTATTTTGATGTAATGAAAAGGACATCAAACATTGAGAAGATTTTCTCTTTTTTTTCTTCCATTTTTAGATATGATTGAAGAGGAGGAGGAGAGTGAAGAACTGAGTGAAGTGGAGGAGGAACATCATGACAAACCTGGAGAAAAACCTTTGAGTCGCTCAAAGACTAAAAAGACATTTTTAAAGAAAAGAAGAACCAAGAAATCTTTCACCTGTACTCAGTGTGGAAAGAGTTTCACAACCAAACAAAATCTTGAGAATCACATGAGAGTTCATACGGGAGAGAGACCGTTCACATGTGATCAGTGCGGGACGTGTTTCAAACAAAAAATACATCTTAATCAACACATGAAAATCCACACTGGAGAAAAGCCATTTAAGTGTGATCAATGTGGGAAAGGTTTCACGAAATCATCAAGCCTTAAAGGACACATGAGGATCCACACCGGAGAGAAGCCGTTCATGTGTGAATGGTGTGACAAGAGATTCTCACTCAAGCATTATCTTCAGATACACATGAGGATCCACACTGGAGAAAAGCCATTTGCATGTGATCAATGTGGGAAGAGTTTCAGTCAATCAACACAACTTAAGAGTCACATGAAAATCCACACCGGAGAAAAGCTGTTTACATGTGATCAGTGTGAAAAGAGTTTCAGTCAATCAACACATCTTAAGACTCACATGAGAGTTCACACTGGAGTGAAGCCGTTCGCATGTGATCAATGCAGCAAAACATTTCTTCATTCATCAAACCTGAAGAAACACCTGACTGTTCATACGAAGGAGAAGCCACATTCATGTTCTGTGTGTGGAAAGAGTTTCTCACGGCTGTCACATTTATATAGCCATGAGAAAATTCATACTGGTGTAAGAGATTATATGTGCTTTGAGTGTGAGAAAACTTTTACTACAGGTTGCAATTTAAAACAGCACCAGAGGATTCACACTGGAGAAAAACCTTACAAGTGTTCACACTGTGACGAGAGATTCAGTTTTTCAGCATCTCTGAAAAGACATGAGAGGATTCACACTGGAGAGAAGCCACACACATGTGATCAGTGTGGAAAGACTTTCACTGTAAAAAGCGACCTGAAGCGACACACGAAGATCCATTCAGCGGAGAAACCACATTACCACAGTCTGAAATCACAGTAAGTACTTATCTTTATGTGCTGAGAAACAAAGTTATTACAGCCTCATTGAGCGACAGGACAGTCTGTTGGTTTAGAAATGTGTTCCCTTTCAAACGCTACACTCCATGCTGTGTGATTGTCTTTAGACGTGACCAGCTGTGAATATATGTGTAAAACACTGTCAGTGAAATTAACCTATATTTAGCCTTGCGTGACATGCACACTATGTCCCCTCGTATAACTGGGGTCCCACATGGAAAAAACCTATATAAACATATATGTTTCAATATAGGTTTTGATATAGGTTTTACATATATGTGACATATATAAAATTGGCCGTTTTCCTATATTATATGTACATATATGTACATATATGCACACATAATATAGGAAAACGGCCAATTTTATATATGTCACATATATTAAAAACCTATATCAAACCTATATTGAAACATATATGTTTATATTAGGTTTTTTCCATGTGGGACCAATTTCACGTGTTCGTGTAGCGGTGTGTTTTCTGCGTTGTGTCGTAATCAAAGACAGACTGCGAAAAATCTTGCCATCAGGTCCTCACTTTATTCTGTATAACACAAATGGCAATATATGAGGACTTGTGCAGCATACAAACAGCATGCGGCAGCAACGCACAACGCTGAGAAAGAGAGATATTAAAAGTAACTTAAGTAAAGAAAAATAATCAACGAAACATCTGAATGTACATCACAGAGGGGTTTTGGATTACAATCATACAAATATATCATGTGAATTCAGCTGTTACATGAAACATGGCCTTAATTGAATCACCGCAAAAACTTTGTGCGACCTACCGCTGTGATGTCTCATGCAGACTGGGAAGCAGCAAAGTGCGTCAACACTCCAAGTCAGCATGGCGGCAGGAAACCCCAAATATGGTCATGGCAAGTGGAATCACAAAATAATTGTCTAAATACATAACTGCTACATTCGCACATACATAAGTTCTTGCATAATTTTTTTCGTTAATTCTTAGTTTTTGCCTTGATAATAGAAAATATGAGCTAGGCATCATGTATGACAGTCAAAAATGAGATATGAGCTACAAAATGACCAGATCCTGCCATTAGCTATATAGAAGACATATCTTGTATGTATAGGGCATATATATGGATATGAAGAAGCAATACAGGAGACCTATATTTCCTGTATATGCACATATATGCACCTCAATTTTGCCTATATGTGGCATATATACACATATATGCAGTATATATATGCAGCATATATATAGCATATATGCAGTATATATGCGCATATATGCAGCATATATATAGCATATATGCAGTATATATGCAGCATATATATTATCATATATGTGCATATATGCAGCATATATGTACATATACACTGCATATAGGTTTCATATATGCGCATATATCCACATATAGGTTCTTTCCATGTGGGGACCGACTCATCACGCTCAGCAGCCTCATAATATCTAACACCAGCCCCATGGTTCAGTGAAATGTTTGCTGTTCTGTTGATTCCCATCAAATCCGAACTATATGAGGCTTCTAACCGAACAAGTTAATCAAGAATGTTTGACGTTCAGTTTGAAATGACCATCTGTCAACTAATTCTCTTTAGTTATTAAAACTAAGTCAGCTTGTGCCGTATGTGATTGTTTAAAGATTACATGTCAAACCTGCATCATCTAGAGTTTTGTGACCAAACTAGTGATTTATAACACAAATCATCTTCATGACATTAAAATTGATCATAATCGAAATTAATCATAATTTCACATTTGCCTCTCATTTGAAATCTCACATGATTTAATGTTTCTTTTAGACCTGATGGACGTGAACAAGAAAGGAAAAACAGAAGGGAAAACATCTGTCCCCTGCCCTCAGAGTAAAAAACATTCACATGTAAACCAAGGCTGAAGATTCACATGAGATTCTCACTGGGAAGAAGTGGATCAGACTTTCTGTCTAAAATCTTTTAAGTTCAGGAGCTGAAGAAGAGGCCATAACACTCTTAAGAGAGAGATGAATCTGATATTATTTTAACTCATTCTTCATTGTTTTTCATAAGAACATCTTGTTTCTCTTCCACTTCTGCTCTCCCATGCAAATGTAAGATATGCTTTCATGTAGTTTTGAAACTGAACACTTGCTTCTCTTCTTCTCTTGATGTGATTTGACTCTCTTATATAAGCCATAAAGAGAGAGATCTGTCTTATTCATTTTCACTTTTACTTGATTGATTAAACTCATTAATCCTTTTACCAACAATCATTGTTATTGTCTCTTTTCATTTTCTTCTGATTCTGCTTGAATACGTAATAATTTTAGTTCAGAAAGCCATGAAGTAGCCTTTTATGATTTCTTTTTCTTTCCATGTTTTATCTCTCTGTAGAGCTTTAAAATGCATAATAATTTATATTTCACTCAAGTGTTTTCAACCCAAGTTTCTCTTGAAGCCAATATGAAAGTGACTTAAACTGCTGTTCATCTACTGACCACTAGGGACAGGCTCCAAAAGAGAGCAGAACCTCATTGAGTCCCATGTTAAAATGCCCAACTTTACAGCATTAAAAAACATGTTTACAGCCTGGTACAAATTGTGGTTTTGGTCTATACTGCTAATTTTGCCCTTCATGACAACTCTGAGGGAGGTGAATTTTTTTATAATGACACAAATTACAATTACTGGTGCTGGAGCATCTATATTGTATAAAAGACACCATAGATTGACAGTAAACCTTTAGAAATTTCAAATATGTAAGGACCGTGGATGAACCAGACAAGTGCTTTGTTCAGATGATTCTATCAAAACATAATTCCAGAAACTCAAGCTCAGAGAATCAGATTTTCGGCTCCAGCTCGTCTACAGAACAAACCCCTCTAGGTACATTTATGGCACTCATACTTCTGACTGAGGAAAAAGGGGAACATTTTTAAGCCATTTGTATAAACCAAATGGCTGAATGAAAGTATTTCTTGTCTGATATGTATTTAAATCTCTTTTTAAATCATGGCTTGAATGAAATCTGTGTAAAATGTATCATATTCCGTTTAATAGAAATCATGTCTAAACATGATTTTAAATAAATCTATGGGGTATTTTGAGCTGAAACTTCACAGACACATTCAGGGGACACCTTAGACTTATATTACATCTTGTGAAAAAACGTTCTGGGGCACCTTTAAGTTTGAGATCTGAGAGAGAATTGATGGGAATCGATCTGGGAATCAAAGTGTTGCTGCTGCCCCTTTGTTTCTACTCTTTTCACATCTTTGGATTAAATGTGTTTACCTCAATAAAGTAGCCTAAACTGGAACAGAGACTGCAAAATATGTGACCGATTGAATAATAAGGATGGTGTACGAGGTGGGGCATATGTATTTAATTTAAATTTAAAAACCTTTCTGATGTTTTGACCTTTTCCATCGCCTTCAGGTGTTGTGACCCTGAAGCGCCATAGCGAGAGTGTGAGGGCGTGGGCTGATAGTATAATATGTAAGTTGTGGACGCCGTATTTCGTCTATAGCAACGAGGTGCATCACGCAGCGTTTCTATTCCACTCTGTCACGTAGAAATTTCAGTCCACTCTTGGATTATGGCAGAGATCTTCCTTTCTATGGACCTCTGATGTCGCACTGCTGTTTTGCTTGTGATTTATTTTCTTCACATTAGTTTTTGGTCACATACTGATGTTTGTTTGAAGAGATTTATTTTCTGTTATTGATTTTATTTTGAGTTTGGCTTGTACCAACTGCTGAGGTCTGTATTATGTTTGGAGAAAAGGGGAGTTTTTAACCCATTTTTCTGTATTTTAGGAGTCAGTCTGCATGGGAGTACTTTCCTCTGGGGTTATCTGGGTCTTTCCTTCACTGCATGGGCATGAGTTAATAGCATTATTCACTACACCTTTTTAAAGTTGTTGGTTGATGGCCTGGTCGTCAGTGCACATGTGGTGTGTGCTCTTGAGGCCGTCGGTCCCTGCCCAGTGACTCTTTCTCCTCCTCCCGCAGGCTTGGTTGATCTTGCATTCAAGAATTGTGGGTAATGATCTTAATATTTGACTTAAGGTTTAGACATCTTTAAATTGTGATCCTCTCTTTTTAGATGGTTATAAATGTGAAGTTTATAAATGTGAAGTTTATGTATTAAATAATTTGGGTATCACTCGGTTACATGTACATTGAGCCTATAATGAGCCACGTGAGATTTTAAATCTATACATAAATGTTAATTTATGTGTTAATTAAACAATTTATGTATTCATATCATTATTAATGTATTGATAAAGTTTGACACTGGAAAATATTGCTGGTGTTTTTTTATTGTTAAAGATTTTATGATTGTCAGTTTCTGCACATATAAAACTGTAACATTTGAATGATCTAATTACTTTGTTGTAATTAATGTAGTTATAAAATCCAACTGTATTTAGATTCATATGGACATATTATTATGCTGCTGTAGTTATTTAGCAGGTTTACAGGCTTTTATCCTGACTGAAATAATGTGTTTCTAACAGCAAACACTCAGAATAAAGTGAGATGATCTGCTGATGATCCTGAATGGCTTGTTTAATGAGTGTTGATAGTCTGAGGATCATCAGCTGCTGAAAACACTCTTTATTTCATGTCAATAGTTCCTGTTTTCACCTCATTTATTATGCTGATGTCTTCAGATCTGCTGTAAATTGACACTTAAAGGCACAATATGTAATTGTCACCATTAGAGGCCACTTATTCAAAACAAAAGCATAGCTTGATGATGCCTTGATTTCATGAAATTATGGGAGGTGTTGTCTTCACATCTACAGCCGGTGGAAAATAATCCAATGGGATTCAGGCAGAAGTCATTGTTATGAATGAGTTAATGAATAATGATTAATTAACATTACTGTAGTATGAAGCAGGGTGTGGCTGAAAGACGTTGGAGCAGAATGAGGAGCGATTGCTAATGAGAGACGAGTGCAGAGCAGTGGAGCTTTTATTATTCCCAGACGATCACTCCCGATTCTTCCAATGTGGAGTAACACAGCACTGTTTCATCATATTAAATACATCTGTGTGTTTGAAGTTGTTTTAATGCTGCTGTGTTGAGCTGCATAACATAATTAGTTTTCTAATAAAACACATAAAATATTAAAGTGTATTTGGTGTTTTCATGGTTTCTACAAAATAAAACCAGAAATCGAGTTTTTCGAGAAACAGTCTTGGAAACATTTGGGATAAAGCAAAAATACAAGTCAACAATATATATATATATATATATATATATATATATATATATATATATATATATAAAGCTCATTTCATTGGTGTCAATAGACTGAGAGTTGTTGTTGGTTACAAATATCAAAACTTATTTCTTATTATGTTTTTATGCTTTCAACTGTTTTTCTGACCATTATTTATAATAATTGACATTGCATTTATACACGTGTGTGCGTATGTATATATATATATATATATATATACAGGTGCTGGTCATATAATTAGAATATCATCAAAAAGTTAATTTTTTATTGTAAATTATTTTTAAAAATGAAACGTTCATATATTCTAGATTCCCTACATGTAAAGTAAAACATTTCAAAAGTTTTTTTTTTGTTGTTAAATTTTGATGATTAGAGCGTACAGCTAATGAAAGTCCAAAATCCTGTATCTCAAAATATTAGAATATTTCTTAAGATCAATCAAAAAATGGATTTTCAAAACAGAAAAGTTCAAGTTCTTTAAAGTATGTTAATTTGTGCACTCAATACTTGGTCGGCAGCACATAATACAGCAAATGACTTGCTCCTAGCACAAACTACAGCATCAGTGAAGTGTGGCATGGAAGTGATCAGCCTGTGGCACTGCTGAGGCACTATTGAGCCTTCAGATCATCTGTATATTGTTGGATCAACTGATTTTCATCTTTCTCTTGAAAATATCCCATAGATTCAGGTCAGGCATGTTGGCTGGCCAATAAAGCACAGTAATATCATGGTCAGCAAACCACTTGGAAGTGGTGTTTGCACTGTGGGCAGGTGCTAAAGTCCTGCTGGAAAAGCAAATCAGCATCTCCATAAAGCTTGTCAGCAGATGGAAGCATAAAGTGCTCCAAAATCTCCTGGAAGATGGCTGCATTGACTTTGCACTTGATAAAACACAATGGACCAACACCAGCAGACGTCACACTTCCCACTAGACTTCAAGCAGCTTGGATTCTGTGCCTCTCCAGTCTTCCTTCAGACTCTGGGACCATGATTTCAACATGAAATGCAAAATTTACTTTTTTCTGAAAAGAGGACTTTCGACCACTGTTCACTGTCCAGTTCTTTTTCTCCTTAGCCCAGGTAAGATGCTTCTGACATTGTTTCTGTTTCAGAAGTGGCTTGGTAGTCCTTTTCCTGAAGATGTCTGAGTGTGGTGACTCTTGATGCACTGACTCTGGCTTCATTCTCCTCATTGTGAAGCTCTCCCAAGTGTTTGAATCGGCTTTACTTGACAGTATTCTCAAGCTTGCGGTCATCCCTGTTGCTTGTGCACCTTTGCCTACCCAATTTCTTCCTTCCAGTCAACTTTGCATTTAATATGCTTTGATACATCACTCTGTAAACAGCCAACCCATTCAGTAATGACCTTCTGTGACTTACTCTCTTTGTGGAGGGTGTCAATGATTGTCTCCTGGGCCATTGCCAAGTCAGCAGTCTTCCCCATTAGTGTGGTTTCAAAGAACAAGAGATACCCGGAATTTATACTGTAGGGATGGTCATTTAATGAAACTCAAATGTAAATATTCTAATATTTTGAGATACTGGATTTTGGACTTTCATTAGCTGTACGCTCTAATCAACAAATTAAAAAAAAAAAAAAAAAAAAAAAAAAACTTTTGAAATCGTTTACTTTTCATGCAGGGAATCTAGAATAAATGAAAGTTTAATTTTTAAAAATAATTTACAATAAAAAAAATGAACTTTTTCCACGATATTCTAATTATATGACCAGCACCTGTATATATATATATATATATATATATATATATATATATATATATATATATATATGGTCCATTAGTATAAAAACAAACTCTTTTTTTTATTGTGGCAGATCAGCTCCTCCCACACTACAATTCATCATCAGGGAATCTCCTCCTACAACAATCACATCATCAGTGAAGCTCCTCCCACATCAGTTCTCCAATAAATGCTGGGATATTCCCATCAGTTGAGCATCAGAGCATCAGGAAGAGCTGAAATCTACAAAGACTGAGTTTATTAAAGAGGACAGTGAGAACATGAGTGATCCAGAACCCTGCAGAATGAAACACACTGAAGATACTGAAGAACAAAGAGGTTGGTGTTTATTCTTCATTCATGTTAGAAAGATTCAAGATTTAGATGAAGAGAAATGGGATTTTTATTGTTTTTATCAATAAACCATAAACACCAAACTTTATCAAGTAAATTAACTTTCCAGGGTTGTAAGCATAACTGAAGCAAAATCTGATTCGTAGTTACTGATAAAGTTGATTAGTTTCTTGTCCTCCCATCATGCTGTAGAAAGAGCTCAAACAATGTCACTTCCTGGGTGTCACAATTTAAGAAATGAGAAATGCCCATTTTCCTTAAAATGAGGGAAATCATGTCATGTTTAACAGGGTTACACAGGTTAAATATCTAAAAGTTGGTGTCAAAATATGAAAGTATCATATATTTTAATGTAAATATCACATTAGAAAAGTGAGATTTGTCTATAATGTTTTAAAAATAATAAATAGAAGATCAGTGTACCTCATTCATGGAAACTTTCAGGCACATATAATTCATTTATATAAGCATTAAAGTGTTGGTAATATTTTATAGCAGCTGTCTGCTTTGTTACGTCAGGGTTCAGTTTTATGTCCTTTCACTTCATATTTCTCTCTTTAATTTATTTGAATTATTTTGATGTACTGAAAAGGACATCAAACATTGAGGACATTTTCTCTTATTTTCTTCCATTTTTAGATATGATTGAAGAGGAGGAGGAGAGTGAAGAACTGAGTGAAGTGGAGGAGAAACATCATGTCAAACCTGGAAAAAAACCTTTGAGTCGCTCAAAGACTAAAATGAAATTTTTAAAGAAAAGAAGAGCCAAGAAATCTTTTACCTGCACTCAGTGTGGAAAGAGTTTCACAGATAAATATGATCTTAAGATTCACTTGAGAGTTCATACGGGAGAGAAACCGTTCACATGTGATCAGTGCGGGAAGAGTTTCACACGAAAAGCACATCTAAATGATCACATGAGGATCCACACTGGAGAAAAGCCATTTACATGTGATCAGTGTGAAAAGAGTTTCTGTCAATCAGCACAACTTAAGACTCACATGAGAGTTCACACTGGAGTGAAGCCGTTCACATGTGATCAGTGCAGCAAAACATTTCTTCATTCATCAAACCTGAAGATACACCTGAGAGTTCATACGAAGGAGAAACCACATTTATGTTCTGTGTGTGGAAAGAGTTTTTCACTGCTGGGAAATTTACATAAACATGAGAAAATTCATACTGGTGTGAAAGATAATATGTGTTTTGAGTGTGGGAAGACTTTTACTTCAGATGGTGATTTAAAACGGCACCAGAGGATTCACACTGGAGAAAAACCTTACAAGTGTTCACACTGTGACAAGAGATTCAATGTGTCATCATCTCTGAAAACACATGAGAGGATTCACACTGGAGAAAAACCTTACAAGTGTTCACTCTGTGACAAGAGATTCAGTGTGTCATTCTCTCTGAAAAAACATGAGAGGATCCACAGCAGAGAGAAGCCACACACGTGTGATCAGTGTGGAAAGAGTATTAAAAGTAATATGAAGATACACATGAAGATCCATGCAGTAGAGAAACCACATCACCACAGTCTGAAATCACAGTAAGTAGTTCATCTTTATGTGCTGAGAAACAAAGTTAGTTTCCTAAGAGCCTCATTGAGCAACAGGTCTGTTGGTTTAGAAATGTGTTTTTTACTGCTGTAAATCGACACAATCGCTGAACACATGATTAAAATATAATCAGATTGGTTGTTTTCATGATCAGTTGTATCAATTAGTTCCTGCTGCCACAGTTCATTAAAGTTTTAAGGTTGGCGTTTATTTATGATTTATTTATGATTCATTCATTCATTCATTCATCATGACACCGAAGAACTATACTCTTTTCTTCAGAGAATATTTCTACTATTTTCTTTGCCCTTCAAAGAAATGTGGACCAATAAGATATAAACTTTGAGCTGCTGCAGAGACACGTCTGAGAGCACTTGATGGCACCAATGAAACCAGCATTAAAGATTGAAATTACTTCAATTCAAACATCAGCATTTCATGAACACTGTAAACTACAAGTAAACCATGATTAACAAATTGTTTGTGAGAAACAGTCCTTCAAAAGTCACACTTTTGCCATGTGACACATTTACATTTATGGTTTGACAGATGCTTTTCTGAAAGTGCAGTGCATGTAGCGCCCTCTATTGAACAGGAATGAATGTGCATTTCCTTCAGTCCAGCACACATTTGTTTGACGTTCAGTTTGAAATGACCATCTGTCAACTAATTCTCTTTAGTTATTAAAACTAAGTCAGCTTGTGCCGTGTTGGGATTGTTTAAAGATTACATGTTAAACCTGCATCATTTAGAGTTTTGTGACCAAACTAGTGATTTATAACACAAATCTTCTTCATGACATTAAAATAGATCACAATCGTACACTGCACACTGATTAAAATGACTATTGAACTCATCAGTGATCTTGACTTTGAGCTTCATTTCACATTTGTCTCTCATTTGAAATCTCACGTGATTTAATGTTTCTTTTAGACCTGATGGACGTGAACAAGCAAGGAAAAACAGAAGGGAAAACATCTGTCCCCTGCCCTCAGAGTAAAAAACATTCACATGTAAATCAATGCTGAAGATTCACATAAGATTCACACTGGGAAGAAGCGGTTCAGACTTTCTCTCTGAAAAACTTTGAAGGGAAAGTACAGGAGCTGTAGAAGAGGCCATAACACTCTTAAGAGAGACATGAATCTGACATTATTTTAACTTGTTCTTCATTGTTTTTCATAAGAACATCTAGTTTCTCTTCCACTTCTACTCTCCCATGCAAATGTAAGATATGCTTTCATGAAGCTTTGAAACTGAACACTTGCTTCTCTTCTTCTCTTGATATGCTTGACTCTCTTATATAAGCCATAAAGAGAGAGATCTGTTTTATTCATTTTCACTTTTACTTGATTGATTAAACTCATTAATCCTTTTATCAACAACTCTTTGTCTCTTTTCATTTTCTTCTGATTCTGCTTGAAAATGAATAATTTTAGTTATAATTTTAATAATTTTAGATATTTAAAAAAAAACATGAAATGCATTCATAATTATGTGATGTTAAAAAGTTTAATTTATTTCATGAACAAGTTCTACATGCAGTGCATTGTGGATATACCTTTCAGCATTGATGGTGCCTTTCCAGATGTGTAAGCTGCCCATGCCACACGCACTCATTCAACCCCATACCATCAGAGATGCAGGCTTCTGAACTGAGCGCTGATAATAACTTGGGTTGTCCTTGTCCTCTTTAGTCCGGATGACATGGCATCCCAGTTTTCCAAAAAAGAACTTCAAATTTTGATTCGTCTGACCACAGAACAGTTTTCAACTTTGCCACAGTCTATTTTATATGAGCCTTGGCCGAGAGAAAACGCCTGCGCTCCTGGATCATGTTTAGATATGGCTTCTTTTTTGACCTATAGAGTTTTAGCTGGCAACAGCGAATGGCACAGTGGATTGTGTTCACCGACACCGTTCACCATTTTCTGGAAGTATTCCTGAGCCCATGTTGTGATTTCCATTACAGTAGCATTCCTGTATGTGATGCAGTGCCGTCTAAGGGCCCGAAGATCAGATGGTTTTCCGGCCTTGACCCTTACGACAGGATTGTTCCAGATTCTCTGAATCTTTGGATGATATTATGCACTGTAAATAACTTCAAACTCTTTGCAGAAACTCCTCTCTGATATTGCTCCACAATTTTTCGCTGCAGCATTGGGGGAATTGGTGATCCTCTGCCCATCTTGACTTCTGAGAGGCTCTTTTTATACCCAATCATGTTGCCAATTGACCTAATAAGTTGCAAATTGGTCCTCCAGCTGTTCCTTATATGTACATTTAACTTTTCCGGCCTCTTATTGCTACCTGTCCCAACTTTTTTGGAATGTGTAGCTCTCATGAAATCCAAAATGAGCCAATATTTGGCATGGCATTTCAAAATGTCTCTCTTTCAAAATTTGATATGTTATCTATCTTCTATTGTGATTAAAATATAAGTTTATGAGATTTGTAAATTATTGCATTCTTTTTTATTCACAATTTGTATAGTGTCCCAACTTTTTTGGAATCGGGTTTGTATTTCTGACATATTCAAGAAACTTGTGCTGCGACAAGACAAAAGGATCCAGATTGTTCACTTTGACAGACTTCTCTGGTGTCAACACAGTTTTAGAATGTTTTAGACCATATTTTCAGACCAATATTTTAGACCAAGTTTCAGCATGAATCACCTTAAACGTCCCCCTTTTAAAAATTTTGCCTCAAGTGGTACTGTCCCACTGGGAAATGCTGCTTTGCATTATTTAACAAGCATCTACTTATTAAATGAAGTCAAACTCTGCAGGACAGTGTTCCTCCAGGATGTAAATTTAAGACCCCTAATCTACAGTCTCTTTCTCTCCTTCAGCTGCTTTTCTTTCTGCTACTGTTTTTAGATTTACAGCCAGATGCCTTGAACATCTGAAGGCCTTTAAACTTCTTGTTGAATTTTTCCAGCTGTTTGTCCGTCTGTGTCAGGAGATCTAAAGAGAGAGAGTCAATCTGATAAGAAAGCACTAAAAACACTAAAACAATGCACTGATTGTGATGAAGTAAATCAGTGTGAGTGAAAGAGGGCCATTTCTCACCAGTTCTCTGGATCACAGCAGACAGCATCATGTCCTCCTCCTTTTCCCTAATGAAGAAGACAACAAATTCATCAATAACACATGATTATCACATGATTTCACACTGCTATGGTCAGGTGACCTCTGACCTCTGTCTGTCCAGATCCAGGCAGCTGATGATATCATTCCTCTGCTGGATGATTGACAGTAGGCGTGACATTAGCTGATGTTCCTGCTGTCTGTCATCTGAGCTCCAGTCTTGCTCTGGACAATCACGCACACATTCATCAGATACTATAAACTACACACGTTTTATACTTAAATAATTTCATACACTGAAAAAAGTGAATTTCTGCCCTTTTTCCAGTACAAATATCTAAACGTTCTTAAATCAAGATATTTGGATTTGCATAGAAAGCAAAATTGCTTTAGATAAGAAGTCTTTGTGGTGTGTAACACACCAGGATGATAAAAGGAGGAGCAATGACAGTGCAAGACAAGATTTAACCAGGCCTGGGATATTTATGTTGTGATTCATTGTGTTCATATGTGGCAGTCGTCCATGAGGGGCTGCTGCTTTTGTTTTGTTCTTTATGATTATTTTGTCATTAAAGTTACATTCATCATTTGCAGGTTCCTACATCCTTCTTACCTGAACTCCATTACAATCTTGTTAAAAAATTATGAAAAGAAGGTGAGACTGCCAGACTAGACAGCACAGGGACAAACAGACTTGAGACCATTAGACTTGGGACAACCAGACATGGGACCATTGGACTCGGAACATCCAAACTACTGGACTTGGGACAACCAGACATGGGATCACTAGACTTGGAACAACCAGACGGCTGGACTTGGGACAACCAGACATGGGAACACTGGACTTTGGACAACAAGATGACTTGACTTGGGACCATTAGACTTGGGACAACCAGACATGGGACCATTGGACTCGGAACATCCAAACTACTGGACTTGGGACAACCAGACATGGGATCACTAGATTTGGAACAACCAGACTGCTGGACTTGGGACAACCAGACATGGCAACACTGGACTTGGAACAACAAGATGACTTGACTTGGAGTCACTTGACTTGGGCCCATTGGACTTGGGACAACCAGACTGCTGGACTTGGGACAACCAGACATGGGAACACTGGACTTGGGACAACAAGTTGACTTGACTTGGAGTCACTTGACTTGGGCCCATTGGACTTGGGACAACCAGACATGGAACCACTAGTCTTAGGACAACCAGACTTGGGACAGGAATTGGAACAAACAGACCACTGGGCTTAGGGCCTTAGACTTATGACAACAGGTTATTGGACCATTGGTCTTGAAACAACTGGACTTAGCATGATGAGAGAACAAATATCTAAACTTTTATTAATCAATATATATATATATATATATATATATATATATATATATATATATATATATATATACTTGAGAAACAGCCTTTTGGTGTGAAAAAGGGAGCAGAGTTGATAGCCATGGGAGTACAGCACCAAGCCTGGGATAGGCATTCATATGTTGCATTTTATTGTGTTCATATGTGGCAGTCATCCATGAGGGGCTGATTTTTTTTGTTGTTTATTTTTAAATAAAATTTTCATTAAGTTTACATTCATTGTTTGCAGGTTCCTGCCTCCTTCTTCGTTAAACTCTGAACTTCATTACATTCTTGTTACATGAAAAAATTATCAAAATAAGGTGAGAATGCCAGGCTACAGAGCACAGGGACTACCACACTTGGGACCATTAGACTTGGGACAACCGGACATAGGGCAACTGGACTCAGAACATTCAAACCACTGGACATGGAACAATTATACCACTGGACTTGGGATCATTGTACTTGGAACCACTGGACTTGGGACAACCAAGCATGAGATCACTGGACTTGGGTCAACCAGACTTGAAACCAATGGATGTGGGACCACTGGACTTAGGGCCATTGGACTTTGGACCTCCTGATGTGGCACCTTTGGACTTGTGACAACTGGTCGTTTGGACCATTGGAGTTGGGAAAACTGGAATTAGTACAACCAGATTTTGAACCAGAATTAGAACAACCAGACTACTGGGCTTGGGGCCAGTGGACTTGGGACAACCAGATGTGGCACCTTTGGAGTTGTGACAATGGGTTGTTGGATCATTGGACTTGGGAAAACTGGACTTAGTACAACCAGGCTAGGGAGCACTAGGACCACTGGACCTAGGATCTCAGAGATATTTTCCCCTCTCCTTTTCCTCCTCAGAACCATAATGAGTAACAATGATAAAGTACTAGTTGCCTCCTCATGCAAGGGAACTGATGGATGGTTAATAAGGAGGGCATGAGGGCTGCAGCCTTGCGAGAGATGACTGCTACTGTAATGGGCAAAATCCTTATTAGTGCACATCCACATTCAATACAAGTTGTGCAACATTAAGTTTCCTCTGTCAAGAGAAACAGCTAGTTTTACAGAACTGAAAACTGTATTCGGCCACAGTCAAATCACCTTGTCTAAAAGACAAAAACTGAACTGCTGGATACATATTTGTGGATATGGACTTCTATAACTTCTATAACTATAAATTGATGACTCAGAGATGATGGAGAGCTGGACACAAGTGTACATTTATTTAATAACAAAAGAACAAGGTAATGAGAGAAACAAGAGAAACTAATCTAAGGACACTGACATATAATCCATAGAAAACAAACCATGAAACTGAACACTGAAAAACAGAAGAGCCTGAATACACAAGGGCTAATAGACTAACACGACACACATGGAAACGTAAAAAAGATTAAGAAGGGGAAACAGGAGCCGAAGAAGACTACAAACTTAAAGGCTATGTAACAAAAGCACACAGAACAGAGAGACAATACATTACAATAAACAGTATCTTGAAAGAAGAATATTCAGATAGTTGTACTGGAACACAAGAAAATCTCACAATGTTGATTCACTTTTTGGAGACATTTATATGCCACTATTAAAATTTTCATATTAATTTGTAGAATTGCATCAGAGATTAAAGAATTCATGCCAATCATTATTAAAACGAACATATTCACATTAAGAAACACGACTGATTCAGTTAGTCACCTGGTTTGTTGAAGAGGCACCTGAGCTCAAACTCTACATCAGCCTGCTGCTGCTCCAGACGGCGCTGTCTCAACCTGAAAACACAGAACAACAATTCCTGTCATGCTTGTGCATTCATGTTATTGTTTTGACAAACATCACGCTGCAAAAATTGATATCAAAAAACAGACTTTTCCTAAATTTAAGAACATGCAAATTCAAGTGCTAAACATGCTAATAACATCCTTATGATTCAAAAGGATAAATAAACATACAAAATATTGTTTAACTGAAAAATATAGATATAAACAAGTAAACAGTTTTTTACAAGGGTTAGGTGTGTAGGGTTCCATAAATATCATGTCTATGGAAACACCTCATAATAATAGTGTGTGAAATGGTCCAGTGTTTGTGTACTCACATATACATCAGCTCAGCATCTCTGCGCACTAACATGTTCTTCTTATGAATCAGAATAAACCAATCAACCAAAAGGTTATCTGAAACAAACACATCATTCATGACTACACAAAAGCGCCTCTGACGCCACACAAACTTCAGTCCTGCTGATCCTGATTACTGAAAACCTCTCGAAAGGCTCCTCATCTCTCCTTCCACTCCTCCATAGTAGCTGTTACTGTGTGTTTGTCTGTTAGCATGTTTGTTAGCATTAACATATATGTTGTTGCGTGACTGTCACTGGTCCTACTTGACCCGTCACATTTTCTGCACGTTGTGAGGTTCAAGTGTTTCTCACCATCTGTTCATCTCCTCATCTCTCTCCAGCTGCACTCCTCTCGTCTATATTAGACGTTACTATGTTTTTCTGTTAGCGTGTCTGTTAGCATTAGCATTAGCCTGTATGATGTTGAGTGAGGTGGTTATAATGTGTTTCTCACCATCTGTTCATCTCCTCTCTCTCCAGCTGCACTCCTCTTGTCTATATTAGCTGTTACTATATTTTTTCTGTTAACGTGTCTGTTAGCATTAGCATTAACATGTCTGTTGTTGAGTGAGGAAGTTGCAATTGTGATTCTCACCATCTGTTCATCTCCTCATCTCTCTCCAGCTGTACTCCTCTTGTCTATATTGGCTGTTACTATGTTTTTTCTGTTAGTGTGTCTGTTAGCATTAGCATTAGCATGTCTGTTGTCGAGTGAGGAGATTATAATGTGATTCTCACCATCTGTTCATCTCCTCATCTCTCTCCAGCTGCACTCTATATTAGCTGTTTTTCTGTTAGCATTAGCGTGTCTGATGTTGAGTGAGGTGGTTATAATGTGTTTCTCACCATCTGTTCATCTCCTCTCTCTCCAGCTGCACTCCTCTTGTCTATATTAGCTGTTACTATATTTTTTTCTGTTAACGTGTCTGTTAGCCATTAGCATTAACATGTCTGTTGTTGAGTGAGGAAGTTGTTAATTGTGATTCTCACCATCTGTTCATCTCCTCTCTTTCCAGCAGCACTCCTCTATATTAGCTGTTACTATGTTTTTCTGTTAACGTGTCTGTTAGCATTAGCATTAGCGTGTCTGTTGTTGAGTGAGGAAGTTATAATGTGATTCTCACCATCTGTTCATCTCCTCATCTCTCTCCAGCTGCACTCTATATTAGCTGTTTTTGTGTTTTTCTGTTAGCATTAGCGTGTCTGATGTTGAGTGAGGAAGTTATAATGTGATTCTCACCATCTGTTCATCTCCTCATCTTTCTCCCCAGCTGTACTCCTCTATATTTGCTGTTACTATGTTTTTCTGTTAGCGTGTCTGTTAGCATTAGCATTAGCGTGTCTGTTGTTAAGTGAGGAAGTTATAATGTGTTTCTCACATCTATTTATCTCCTCATCTCTCTCCAGCTGCACTCCTCTGATCTAGCTGTTACTATGTTTTTCTGTTAGCGTGTATGTTAGCATTAGTGTGTCGGATGTTGAGTGAGGAAGTTATAATGTGATTCTCACCATCTGATCATCTCCTCATCTCTCTTCAGATCATCTCCTCTATATTAGCTGTTACTCTATGTTTGTCTGTCAGCATGTGTTAGCATTAGCATGTATGTTGAGGTGAAAACAGGTTATAGTGTGTTTCTCACCATCTGATCATCTCCTCATCTCTCTTCAGATCATCTCCTCTATATTAGCTGTTACTCTATGTTTGTCTGTCAGCATGTGTTAGCATTAGCATGTATGTTGAGGTGAAAACAGGTTATAGTGTGTTTCCACCATCTGTTCTTGTCCTCATCTCTCTCTCCAGCTGCACTCCTCTCTTCTCCAGCCTCAGCAGACTCTCCTCCAGCTCCTTCTGCTCCTTACACACCTCCTTCTCTGACACGTGTGTGTCTGTGATCACCTGAACACACAATCAATCATCCTTGAGTGAGAAAACAGAGACTCAAACATCTGATGGTGAATTCTAAAATATCAAATATAATGGATGAGCTGAATCAGCATTGAACTGACTTCAGCTGAACAATGACACAATTTTCTTCTAGAGCTGCTTTATAGCAGAAATGAACTCTGTTTGCATCATTTTCTTGTTATCAATGTAAAGATGCTTTGAAATGATCTGCATTGTATAAAGCACTGTATAAATAAAGGTGACTTGACAATCCTCATGAAACAGATGGGAATGTTATTAATATGTATTAATTCTTAAAATCATTTAAGGTTTGGACACATTTAACATAGTTTTGCATCTAAAATTGTGCATTAAACAGATTTAGAAAGCTCACATGGTTCATCACAAAGCTCGCACATATAAAATATAAGTATAAGAATTGCTGGACTTTTTCTTGTGTCTCTGTCTTGTAGTGTGATCTGATGGTCTCAAATCATCAGTCTGAAGCATCATTCACTCCAGCAGCACAACAAAGAGTTTCTGTCTCACCTTCCTCTTGATGAGAGGGAAACCGTGGGCAGCCTGGTGCATGCTGGGAGCTGAACATGAGGTCTGTGGTTTGTGTGCAACTGATGTTTTGCAACTGAAACGGTTCAGCTTGATAAAGATAAAAAAGATGATATAGAGAAAAACATGAGATGGTCTGATGTTAACAAACACACACTCAAACAATATCCTGTGAGACTTGCTAAGAGAACAACAACAACCCACAACCACAAGCTGTGACTCTTCAGTCTGAGCTTCAGATATCATGTGATTCTTTCATTAACTGACTCACACACATCAACTAACCAGTTAAAGTTGATAATCACTTTAAACACAGATTCTACAGAAATCACATGACTCTGAAGGGGAAAGTAATGCTGCATCATGTTCATTAAAATGGAGATCCTGGTTCTTGGTCAGAATCTGGGACTCAGGTCTAGTCTGGTTTCAGAGGGTCTAGACTCGGTCTGATCTCATCATGATTGCATGAAGAATTAGGTGAAGTTTGAGACTTCTGAAGTTCCTTGATAAAGCTAACAGATTTTGAGACACTTGTTTACTATCTAAGAGCAAATGGTTTGTTCAGTCGAGTCTCTTCTGGATCTCAGAACCAGTGCTTTTCTCAGATAAACCTGATACTGAGCGTCTCTGCTAACATCAGCAACTCTATTCCCAGAACACAAGACGCATCCAAACTAGAGTCTAAATATAAGCCAGCTTCAGTTAGTCAAGAACCAGTGCTGGTTAAATAAACCTGCTGGTTTGTGTCAGTTCTTCAGAAATTACTTCAGGTTTACAGGTTTCAAGTTATTCCTGCTGTTTTATCCTTACTAACTGTCTTACTGTTTTGTTTGTCACAATTAATTTCTGTTATTATCTTTTATTTTGTTTATATTACCATGTTTTTATCTAGTATATTTAATGCACACAGTCTAAGTAGCTGAGCAGGCTTACATTTCACTGCAAGGTTTATTCTCTATAGATCTGAGAATGTGAATCTTGAATCTTTGTAGAATTGATGATAAATAGACTTTTTAATACAGTTTTATGAGGATCAGCAGGGTCACATGAAGGACGGATCTTCATTTAGTACCTCTTCATCCTTGGACTCATCCCCATCATCCTCCAGGAAGGGGTTAAAGGTCATGGGGCAGCGGTGGGAATGAGTGGAAGGAGCCGGAGCTGGAGGAAGGCGATACCAGGGACCCGGATCAACCAGCTTCATCCAGGGATGATCCTTACGCACAGCGCTCTGAGACGGCACTGAGACGAGGACGAGACAAACATGAGACACAATAAAGCATGTGTTACAACTGATAATTTGCATCATAACTGAATTCAAAGAATCAAGATAAGCCATCATTGTAATGATATATTTGAGATTAAATATATTAAACAATACAACATCATCAATTACTCACTCCCCAGTGCATGCTGGGAAGAGAGTGAATGGGACTGATCGTAAAAAATAACGTTTTCCCTATTTGAATTCAAATAAATGCATTAATCATTAATTATCACTGAACAGCTCCTGAAAATGTGTAAATTGCTTTGGATGTATGTAGAACAGGAACTGTTTGATTATGATGTTTACACTGTAACAATAGTAACTGCTATATAGTAACTCAGGAGTGAAGATTCTAACCATTGTCAGGGCGATGGTCCTGTGATCTTGGGGTGGGGCTAGGAGGTTCCTGAGGCTCCACCCTCTTTCTGGGAGTGGGTTTGGGAGGTTCTTGGATGTCTATGTCTGATGAGGTGGAGAGACGTTCATCATTCACACTGTCTCTTTCCATTTCACTTCTGTCTCCGTCTGTCTCACTTCTGTATCTGTCTGTCTCACTTCTGTCTCCATCTGTCTCAGCAGTATCTGCAGGCCGGTTGTGTTCAGGAGCAGCTTTGCAGTGATAACTGCACTGCAGTAAACCAGTCTCACTGTCAACTGTGAAAGAGATCGGCAGCAGAGCGCGATGGCAGCGACTGCATCTGAAACACAATGTGAGATGATCAGGTCTATCAGAGTGTGTTTGTGTGTGTGAGAGTGAGTGTCTGTCTGTGTGTGTGTGTGTGTGTGTGTGTGTGTGTGTGTGTGTGTGTTACCTGAAGCAGGCACGGTGATACAGGCGTCCCTTCACCAAAACCCTCTCAATGAGATGAACACGTTTGTGACAGACACTACAGACTCTTTTATCTGAAGATCTGATCATATCTGATGTGAACTGAGGGAATGAGAGAGAGAGAGTAATTATTAGACAGACAGACCTATAGACACATGCAGATGGACAGACAGACAAAGAGACAGACAGACAGACAGATGGAGAGACAAGTCAGACAGACAGACAAAGAGACAGACAGACAGACAGATGGAGAGTCAGACAGACAGATGGATGGACAGACAGGCAGATGGACAGATAGACAGACTGACGGACGGACAGATAGACAGGGTGGCAGACAGGCACATACCGGAGCGTGTGTCTGTTCTTGTGTTCTGGTACTGCTGGGTTCAGCCTCCACACAGTTCTTCAGACTGTCTGATCAGATCCAGAGATTATCAATAAATTAAAATCACAAATTTCAGCTTTAGTGAATCTTGATGAACATGTGAGACCTTCAATAGTTAACTCTAACTAACTAATAGTTAACTGTAACAATAATAACTGTTATACAGTAACTCAGGAGTGAAGATTCTCACCATTGTCAGGGCGATGGTCCTGTGATCTGGGGGTGGGGCTAGGAGGTTCCTGAGGCTCCGCCCTCTTTCTGGGAGACAAACGGGCATATACCGGAGTGTGTGTCTGTTCTTGTGTTCTGGTACTGCTGGGTTCAGCCTCCACACAATTCTTCAGACTGTCTGATAAGATCCAGATATTATCAATACATTAAAATCACAAATTTCAGCTCTAGTGAATCATGATGGACATGTGAGATCTTCAATAGTTAACTCTAACTAACTAATAGTTAACTGTAACAATAGTAACTGTTATATAGTAATTCAGGAGTGAAGATTCTAACCATTCTCAGGGCGATGATCTTGTGATCTGGGGGTGGGGCTAGGAGGTTCCTGAGGCCCCGCCCTCTTTCTGGGAGACAGACGGGCATATACCGGAGTGTGTGTCTGTTCTTGTGTTCTGGTACTGCTGGGTTCAGCCTCCACACAATTCTTCAGACTGTCTGATCAAGATCCAGATATTATCAATACATTAAAATCACAAATTTCAGCTCTAGTGAATCATGATGAACACGTGAGATCTTCAATAGTTAACTATCATGATCCATACCATGAGATTTTCCATTGAAGACACAGTAGAGCTGTGAGACATAAGTGACGATGGACAGAAGATCCGGCTCTTCCTCACACAACAGCTCATCCGGATCCAGCAGAGCAGGAATTCCAAGCTCACGCTCCGCAACATCAAAAGCCTGATGATGACGAGATATAAAGGACATGAGAATGGACAAACTACTCAAACCAGAACATTTAACACAGGTACAATAATCACAGGTAGTTTATCTGGGGCAAAAAAATTGAGATCTAAAGGCCGGAACACACCAAGCAGACGCCGACGAACTAGTGGCGACGAAAGCAGACTGCGGGGTTGGTTTACGTCGGCAGCATCTGTGTCCAAAGTTGGCCTGACACAACCAAACCAAAACGGCTCGACAGCCGATGGCCAAGTAGCACGTCAGTTCTGCGCCTGCTTGAGATGAAATGCCTTTCCGAACCAGCAGGTGGCTGTAGCTGAACAGCCAATCAGAATGATCAGATGGCCCGACGGACTGACGAGCTCCAACACCGATTCAACATTTCAAATTGGCCGAAAAAAGGCGACGAGGACCAACTTCAGCCAACGGTGTGGAACACATTGAGAAAACTTAGTCGGCCGACGAACAAAAACTGCCAGACGGCTGACCATCGGCTTGGTGTGTTCCTGCCTTAAGATGGCTTTCTGTCATTTCTAAAGACAAAGCTTCCATATGAAGCTTCACCACCTTCAGCACCAGAAACTAACGTCCAGCTGAACTCAGAAACTCACCAGACGCATGTTCTTGTAGACGTTGTGTTTGGACAGAGAGTGAAAATCACTGCAGAGAGAAGCAAACAAAGAGCTGAAGATACACCAGACACATGCTGAACACATCTGGATATGAGAAGAAACTGACATGAAAGTTTCTAAACAGGCCAGAAAACACTATTTGATATGTACATTTACCTAATCTAGAGCAAGAGTTTTCAAAATGGGGCAGGAGTTTATTTTGACATGATAATTTTGACACTCACATCTGTGAAATTTTATATAATTTAATTTCATTATTTCATTCTGCTTCAATATAATCATTCATTTATTAGAATTATTTTATTAAGCTGACAGTTTTAGGGAAAAAAAACAAATCAGTTTATAGTGTTTTAACTATTTTAACAAGTTACCATAAAATACTATATGGTAAATGTTCACATGTTCAAAAAACCCTTATATTAATCAGATTATCCCATGGCACTGAACAATTACTGTATAATACCATGGTACTTTATGAGAGGTGCCATATTAGCTTAGCCTATATTATATACCTTATTAAAAAAAAAAAAAAAAACTGTTCATTCTTACAGTAGATCATATTAAACTCATGACCCAGTTACAGTAGATCGTATTAAACTCATGAATCAGTTCTTATCATAAACTCATGACTCAATTATGACTCGTAATAAACTCTTGATTCTTACAGTAGCTCGGGTCTGTGTTTGTGGATGATCGCACAGAAAGCCAGTCCATCTGTGAATGAGGAGCTCATATCTGTGAACTGAACATCAGAGTAACCTTCACAAACATCTCGACACCAGTCCCGAAGAGCTTTTAGTGAACACATGACTGGATATAGGCTACTTCAGTCAGTCCGGTTAAAGCATCATTGACGCGAGGACGCGCTCTTTAAACCGGAATAGAGACACCGGTCAAAAAACGGAATCGATCAATCATGTCAATGTTCAACGGTTTCAGGTTTACATTCCAGTTCCGTTCTTTTCACACAGCTGCAAAAACTTTATCTTTTATAAATGTATAGGCTGCTCCACCAGATTTCAGCCCCAGGATCCGCGTTTCTGTTTTCAGTGTCGCGGTCCGTCAATCTGTTGCTCCAGTTTAACCTGTAGTTTTCTGATTAGATCAAACCAAACAATGATCGCGTTCACAGAAGCAAATAAACACTGTATGTATACAGATCCAAAAACTTGCGCTGTAAATCCAACAGATGAGATTTTATTCCCATAAAATACTCCAAAAGAAACACTTCATCAGGACATGTCTGAAAACAAAATTATCTAACACACTGCTGCACGAGCTTTAAGTCTAAAAAGGTAAAACTGTTCTTTTCAGGTTGTGGCAGAGCAAAAAAACTCAAGAGGGCAGCTGTGCGCATGCGCATGCGCAACACACAGACACACACACACACACACACACACACACACAAACAAACTTCTGTGTGTGCTTCTGATGCAGTGTTTACAGACGTCACAACGCCACCTGCTGGATCAGATCAGACACAACAGAAAATAGAGATTCACAAATCACAAATATTAAAGCAGAATTTACAGCAAATAGCCTATCTAACATTCTTATCTATTAACCCAATTAACCCAGTGTTGCTGCTGCTCAAACATTAGAGATCATCGAGGCTATTATAGCAATGCCAGAGTCTTCATGGATAAACTGGAATTTAAAGACCTTAATGCAGTGAAACAGAGATCAGAGCTCCACAAACTGCAGCACATGATTCAGTTGACAGCTGTTAAAAGTGAGAGAAAAATAACAATTTGTACAAACTCACTTCTAATGGAAAGTGTCTTTGAGCAAAGGGATACACTTGAAATGGATTAAGCCAGTAAAGAGCATGAAAACAAACATAGGCAGGTTTGCACAGGGTGTGTCAAAACACTTAAAATACTGTCACGGGGCAGATCAAAACACGTAATCATGCATGACCATTGTCTAAAACAACAAGGCAGCAGATGAGGAACTAGAAATAACGATACAGATACATATCCCCACATCAATGCCAGTCATGTTTGATTTGATGATTGTTTGGAGCGTTTCTCGATGTTTCTGATGCACTATTAGGCTACTACTGTTTTCCCAGAGTCACGCACCTGAGCTCTCCAGCGAACCAGCAAAGAATCTCACATAATTCAACTACAAAATGCATGATTTAGGCTATTATTTCATATATTATTTCATATTTTAAGTGTTGAATAGCTCTGACATCAGTGTAGACATATTTTTTCTGCACAACAATAATTGAATCTTAGATGACAGAATACGTGCAATTCACCTTTATTCCACAAGGTGGCAATGTCTGATACACAATGATGAAGTGACGATTCATTTAGACAGAAAACGAAATAATAAGAAAAACATGAAATGGCTCAGCAATTTACTGCAGAACAAGCACTGAATGCGATCATGACTGTAACTGTCACTGGATGGATCTGGTTAAGCTGTTAGGGATCGAAACATTGATTTTGAAGGTGTTGAAAATTATATAGTTTTGAGAATAGGCTATGTTTAAGATCGCGAATGGGCTCATATCAGTGACCTAAAACATAAAACTAGCCCATTATTTGCTGAATTTACTGGGAGCTCTGACGAGGACAGTGATGATGGCATAACACATCTGCTTAAAATGAACACTTTCAAGCTTCAAAAGGTAACAAAATATTATTTATTTTATTCTTCTGTAATTGTTACTCTAATATCAGAGGAGTTTTATATTATCGCGACAGGTATTGATCCTTCCGTGTTAGATATAGATTTGCGTCGATAAAGACCCGAATGTAAGAATGATTGGCGAAACAGTCATGCATTTAAAGGTTAAAATAAGGGGAGATTTTCTAATTTTATTTAGCAAACATTACATAACAAGTCAGCCTTTTTATATGAAGTCTCCCTATATAATTCTTATAATGCAAATGTCCTTTTTTTGTATAATTACCATAGAACTAACAGTAAATTATGCACAATTACATGCAACTAACCCTTATAACCATATAGTAAGTACATGTTGTTAATTAATAGTAGGTACTCAGTATTTAAATATATAATATATAACGTTTTGAGAATAGCCTATATATTATTAAAGAACAAATGAAGGAAAACCCCAATTACTTCATTCATTAATGGATGGTTTACTGACAGACAAATACATTCGTAAAGGGTTAGTTACATTCATTTTAAATGTTGAAAAATAATGTTTAGCCTACGTCTGATTAATGTTACTGAGCTAAAACATTTCAACATGCTGATCTAGCACGGCACGTCGCTGTTTCGCTGGTGTTTCTGATGGAGTCACAGCGCCTCCTTCAGGAGACAAACAGCGGCACATGATTCAAAAGTGAAACTGAAAGTTGTTCCGACATTTAAGTTCTCTTCTGACGTTACACATTTCACCTTTGCTATCTAGTGTGTGTCTTTCCTACTGTTGGAGCGTAAATGGGCTTTATCCAATGTACTTATTTATTTCACCTTCAGTGGAGATTTATTTATTGTTTTTTTTTTTTTTTTGACAAACAGAATCCTGTTTTATGGAATATTCAGTTCTAATCATTGAGGACAGGCTGTTAAATTCCTAGAAAATAATGCTCACCCGAGGTGGTGATGCGGCCACGAGTTGTAAAATGTAACTTTTGCAATGTGTGTTAAGAGACAGCTATTCATTTGTTACTGTGCATGTCTGGTAAAATATACTTTTTTTGTTTTGTTTGTTTGTTTGTTTGTTTGTTTGTTTTTCGAAATAAAAAAAATATTGATAGAAAATATTGATGGAAATACTATTTTACTGTGGAAGAAACATGCTGTTGCAAGTCAGAAAGACAAACTCACATGTTTGATTAATTGCATTTTTTTTTTTATATAGCTAAATTTCATAAAATTCAATTTGAGCCTGAAAAATCAGCTCTCTTCAAATGAAAAGATCTTTCTTTGGGCACTTAGTCTAAAATGTCAGTTTCTTGAGCTTCAAAATATCCAGATTAAATGAAATATGACAGAGATATAAAATATGAAAACAGTCGCCCTGATGTCTGGTGATTCTCCAGATCTCTCTTGTCCTGTTGGAGAAACAGTGTAATGTCAAATCTCCACTGCTGAATCTATCTGAAATTTGCCTGATAAATAACAAATCTTAAAAAGACATACCATCGATTTCTTTCTCAAGCAAAGGCTCTTCAGCATCAGCTGCACTTGCATTCAATGGTTCAGTAGCTTGTCCTGGAAAACCACAAGAATATCAAGTATAGTGGCAGTGCAGCACTATTCTGAGACATGATATTTCATACAGCTGAAACAATATCTTAATATTTAAATTCTAAATAATATCTGAAAAGGGCATTATGATGTATCTAATAATTGTATTAATGCTTACAGTTTGCCTACCTAATTTGTTGATAATTGGTTCTTTGAGGGAACTGTGGATCACAAAACAATCATATTCATCTTTTTCCTTCCCCTTGATCTCCACACTCTTCCTCATCTGGAAGGATCCATCATGGTTTGGTCTGATTCCTGTGGATTCGATCTCATCTTCAGGCAGAGATGTGTGATATTTCCTAATAGTCAAGATCACGTCTTTTGGGTAGAAGCCAGTGGCCATACAGGTGAGTTTCAGCTTGCTTTTGTAAATTGATTTTCTCACAAACATATGAACATCTGGAGGAGCTAAAAACACAGGTATTAGTTTATCAATCAGCTGCAGATCATCAACAAATACAAATACGCTCATTTACTCACAGCTGTTTCTGAGCTCCTCGTCTCTATATTCTCTGAATTTGTTGAGCCAGTCCACACACTCTTTCTCCAGGTATCCCTTTGGTGTATTGGTTTAGGATCGGCACATTGTCCCATTTTCTCTTGGTTGGTAGAGCTTCATCAACTGGAGCGACCCATCGAGACTCTTTATCATCAAAAGACAAGAAGTTTTCTCCATCATAGCTGAACTCATAAATGCCTTTGAGAAACTTCACTTCATCTCCCTCCTGCTCAACTTCACAACCAACTCTCCACTGAAGAACATGAAGATCTGAAATGGACACAAATCAAAATGTTTGTAGTGAGGTGGTGATAATAAAAATCATGTGCAGGTTAAACTGTATGGATGTTTCTCACCTGATTCATCGTCTCTCATGCGGCTCATCAGAATATGGACGTTCACATTAAACCACTGTTCTTTACTCTTTCTGGACTGAGTGCCTTTTTCCCAGTAATCCTCCTGCATTTTCTCTTTCATCCACTGCTGTTTGGGAATCTTTCTCTTTTCTTCACTATTGTAATAGTCGATCTGTGTGTCGTCCAGCAGACCCATAGCAGTGAATTCATAGATGCCCGGCAGATCCACAGGTTTAGACAAGGCTGTGTAAATGTAATACAGCGAGTGTCTCTCTGAAATAAAGAGAATAAAATATGCATGAAATAGCTGATCACTAATACTTATAAACACATCGGTACCAAATAGACTAAATGTATTATGATAACAAAGCCAGATATGCAATTCAGAGACATTTTAGTCAAAATCCCAAGATATCCTAACAGGATCAAATAAGATCCTACTGGAAACCTTTTCCTTGATTTCAGTCCAAGAAAAGACTCTTACAACACAGTTAATGGAATTCCACTCATTGATTTAAAAAGAGCAGAAAATCATTCAAGAAAGATCCAAAACAACAAAGTGATCAACAAAACATCCACATTTATGCTGTAGATGGAAGTTAATATATTGCAGAACTGTTTTGAAAATGATGGATAGTTCCAGAGACCTGGTCTGTATTTATAATCGCCCCATATACCCTCATTCACTATTCCTCACATCACTCTACTAATATAGTCCACTGAATGAATGAATGGAAATGAGTGAATGAATTTGGCAGACATTTGTCAAGCAGCTTATAGTGTAATAAGCAATTTTCTCTGAATCTATTTTTTGAGTACCTTGCCCAGAACTGGTTTTGTGAGACTTCCTAACATATTATGATAATGTGGAATACATATTACAACATTTAGACTTGTATAAAAATGTGTTTTATAGATACTACAATTTTGGTCACGCCTACTTGTCAGACTAGAGTTACACCTCTTCCGCTAGTCATTTAGTGTCAATCAGTTATCAGAACATAACTTGTTAAATATGGATATTTTTCTTACACAAACGCATTGCTTCACTTCACAAGGCCTTTATTAACCCCCCAGAGCCGTGTGTCGTACGTTTATGATGGATGAATGTGGATGGATGCACTTTCTTCAGCGTCATATACTTGTTGGTCCTGTTCACTACCATTATAAATCTTGGATGTGTCAGGATATTTATTTATATACATCTGATTGTGTTCATCAGAAAGAAGAAAGTCATATACACCTAGGTTGGATTGAGGGTGAGTAAAGCTTGGGCTAATTTTCATTTGAAACTGAACTAATCCTTTAATGCTATATTTACAATTAACAAGCAGCTCCTGTAAGAAGCTCTAAATGTAATGATATTTCTCCTGTGCTACACTAGAGCCTATGGAGAAACAGAAATGAGTCAAAACAGCACTGATATTTCAGGTAAAACATACTTTGTTTGGTTTTCTCCCGAGAGACAGTCGCACTGATGTCTAGTGTTTCACCACTCTTGCGTCCTGATGGAGAAAGAGAGAAATGTCAAAGTGCATCTCCAGTGCTGTGGTGTGAATCTACATGAAATTTGCATGGTTTATATTAAAGCAACAGTTCAAACATACCATCAGATTCTTTCTTGAAATTACAAAAATCAGTATTTGTGAAAATGTTGACGTCATTCACATGTGCATTATATGTTCAGTCTATAGGTGCGTAGTGTTTCTTGACATAGTGACATCGCCATCTATTGGCCTGGCATGAATAATACAGTGTTTTTAGTCGTTTTTGCAGATTTGTGTGAACGGGGATCGCTTTGACAATGTTTTTATGTGTACGTGAAAAACACAAAGGAAAAAGTGAAAGTGATGTTCAAGTAAGGTAACACAAGGTAGTGCACAAACATTTATCAGTAGTGAGTAGTGAACACACACACACACACACACACACACACACACACACACACACACACACACACACATTTGGTGTCTTGCTCAAAGGCAGCTCAGTTCTTTCCTACCAGTATTGAGAATTTAACCCACAACCTCTTCAGGTTACTTGTCTGACTTTCTAACCATTAAGCCATGACTATCCTAACATTTGTCTTGGCAGCGGTGGGACAAAAACTTTACGATTTTAATACACCGTTGTCATGTAAACATACTCTAAGTTTGCATACCTAATTTGGTGATAACTGGATCTTTGATGCTCTTGTGGTACACAAAACAATCATATTCATCTTTTTCCTCCTTCTTGATCTCCACACTCTTCCTCATCTGGAAGGATCCATCATGGTTTGGTCGGATTTCTGTGGATTCAATCTGATCTTCAGGCAGAGATGTGCGATATTTCCTAATGATCATCATCACATCTTTGGGGTAGAAGCCAGTGGCCAGACAGGTGAGTTTCAGCTTGGTTTCATCATTGGTATTCTTCTTTTCAATCACATAAACATTTGGAGGAGCTGAAAACACAGAATCAGTTCATCAATCAGTTTCATCAGCTGCAGATAATCTACAAACACACATTCACTCACAGCCGTTTCTGAGCTTCTCGTCTCCATATCCTCTGAATTTGTTGAGCCAGTCCACACACTCTTTCTCCAGGTATCCTTTGGTGTATTGGTTTAGGATCGGCACATTGTCCCATTTTCTCTTGGTTGGTAGAGCTTCATCAACTGCAGCGACCCATTGAGCCTCTCTATCATCAAAAGACAAGAAGTTTTCTCCATCATAGCCGTACTCATCAATGCCTTTTATAAACTTCACTTCATCTCCCTGCTGCTCAACTTCACAACCGTGTCTCCACTGAAGAACATGAAGATCTGAAATGGAGAAGAGTCAAAATGTTTGTTGTGTCTTAATAAAAAATCGTGTGCAGGTTAAACTGTATGGATGTTTCTCACCTGATTCATTGTGTCTCATGCGGCTCATCAGAATATGGATGTTCACATTAAACCACTGTTCTTTACTCTTTCTGGACTGAGTGCCTTTTTCCCAGTAATCCTCCTGCATTTTCTCTTTCATCCACTGCTGTTTGGGAATCTTTCTCTTTTCTTCACTATTGTAATAGTCAATCTGTGTGTCGTCCAGCAGACCCATAGCAGTGAATTCATAGATGCCCGGCAGATCCACAGGTTTAGACAAGGCCGTGTAAATGTAATACAGCGAGTGTCTCTCTGCAATCAAGAGGAATAAACTAGACATAAAAAGGCATAAAAGAACTACACTCTAAAAATGCAGTTACTTTTTTTTTTTTGGTTCTTGGAACTATAATAATCAGTTGCACTTTACAAAAGGATCCCATTAGGTAATGTTTGTTACCCAATTTTTATTGGGTTATTTTTTACAATTTTTTTTACCCAGGTGCTGGGTAGTTTTTGTATAACCCAGCTGCTGGGTCAATGCAACCCAATGTTGGGAAGTCTGTGCCAAACTGATTAAAACTGGATTAATTTGTCAACGGTCATTTTATGTTATTTTCTGAGAGAAACTTCCAGAGGGGAAATTTCCTGAATGAAAGTAAGGTTTGGATTACACTCTAAAAATGTTGGGTTAAAAACAACTTAAGATGGGTTGAAAATGGACAAACTTAGCAATTGGGTTGTTTTAATTCAGTGGTTAGGTTAAATGTTTGCCCAACCTGCTGGGTAGTTTTATTTAACTCAGCGATTGCTAAAAAAATTACTGTATTGCTTGCTTAAAATGAACCCAAACAATTATTAATTTTCTCAAAGTCTGCTGCTTCAATGTTTTTAGATCTTTTTGTCAGATGTTACTATGGTAATCTAAGTATAATTCCAAGCATTTCATAAGTGTCAAAGGCATTTATTGACAATTACATTAAAGGGTTAGTTAATTCACCTAAAAATGACCTTCGTTCATCTTTGTTCATTTCACTACAAATATTGACTCTTTGCATAAACTTAAAGGGTTAGTTCACCCAAAAATGAATGCTGCATTTATTGCTCACCCTCATGTCATTCTACACCCATAAGACCTTAGTTTATCTTCAGAACGCAAGATATTTTTGATGAAATCTGATGGCTCAGTGAGGCCTCAATTGCCAGTAATGCCACTGAACTTGTCACAACTACACCGAGACTTGAATGGTTGAGGATCCAAATGCAGTTTAATTAAGGGTAATCCACAATCAAGGTCAAGAACAGGCAAAGGGTCATAAATACACAAGAAGGCAGTCCAAAACATACAACAAGGCAGAAACACACAGGGCAGGCAGGGTAATCCAGAAAACAGGCAGAGATCAAAACCAAGGGCAAGGGAACACAGGATTAACGCTCAGTTGTGACACCAGACAATACTTCACAGGGAATGGATGAGTAAACCAGGCTTATATTGACAAACTATCAATGAAATGAGGAACAGCTGAATGCAACCATGGCTGAAAAGTCTGGGCAAAGGATGATGGGAACTGAAGTCTTTGATATTGATAATAGTTTGGGGTAGAGTGCCCTCTGGTGGCTATCAAGGGCACTCCAGCTGATAATCATGACAGATTCTCAATATCCACAAAGGTACTCAAAACATATTTAAAAATTATTGTGAGTACAGTGGTTCTACCTACTTAACATTATAAAGCAAGGAGAATACTTTTTGTGCAGCAAAATATAAATAAATAATAAATAAAATAAAAAATAACGACTTTTCAACAATATCTAGCGATGGCCGATTTCAAAACACTGCTTTGGCAGTTTGATATGTGATCCGAATCACTAATTCGTAACAAAAGATTCAGCCCAGAAGTTGATTGACAGCATGCCAGGGCGAATTGCAGAGGTCTTGAAAAAGAAGGATCAACACTGCAAACAGTGACTCTTTGCATAAACTTAATGTAATTGTCAATAAATGCCTTTGACACTTTTGAAATGCTTGGAATTATACTTCAGTATACCATAGTAACATCTGACAAAAGAATCTATGAACACTGAAGCAGCAGACTTTGTGAAAATTAATATTTATTTCATTCTCAAAACTTTTGGCCAGGACTGTATGTTGGAAATTAACATTTATTAATATGTTTAATGCATGAACATTAATTTATAAGTTTAATGAATAATTAAACAATAAACATGCATTAAATTGCTTATTAATAAATGTTCACCTTTTGATTATTATTGTTGCCTCTAGTAATTATGTGTCTGATTTTTAATTTCCAACCTATTTTAAGTTCATTTTAAGCCAGCCATATAGTAAATTTTAAAGAATAGTTGGATTAAGTAACATTGGGCAAACATTTAACCAAACCACTGGGTTAAAACAACCCTATTGCTGGGTTTGTCCATTTTCAACCTAACTTGGGTTGCTTTTAACTCAGCATTTTTTAGAGTTTACATTATTATGACTTACTAAATTGAGATAATGACTTTAAAAGTCATAATTATGAGATAAAAACTTATTATGATATGAATTATGAACGGTGGTGGAAAATTAGCCACTGCTTATAGATCAAAATTTTGGTCCAGTTATTAGTGGATTGACAAAACTGGTAAAAATACCTGTTCACTTGTATCAAAATATATTCATGTTACCATAAATTTGTAATCGTATTTCCATTCGGTCATTACAAAGACATTTTAAATTGACACATGCTCATTAGTTACTTTGACTTTGGTTCGCTGATAAACTTTTAATCATTTACCTGCTTGAATTGAAGGCAAAGTCCCATAAAGAAGAAAAACACAAAGCAGAGCGAAGATCTTCATAATAACACTCGGGCCCATGACCGAAAGTCTATTTAGATGTGTTTTTAAGCAGGAAGTGCATCGCCTGAAATCTTCAGAAACAGGCATGAACACCGCAGTGACCTGTAAGTCTGGCGGGTGAAAAAACGACCACAGTGGGGGAGGGGAAAAACACTGTCAGCTGTGAAAAAATTCACTTTTGTATGTGTGATGCACTCAAATGCCTGTCATGGGTCAAGACTTCAAAAACAAAAAATGTAAACTGCAGTTGTTTACTGAAATAAATAAGCTTGTACTGAACACCCAAGCCATGCATATAGTTGTTAATAGAAACTCATAATCTGGTCTGCTCTTTTAACATTAATTTAGTACAATTATATAATAATAATAATAATAATAGATAATAAAAAGAATCACTCTGACTATTAAAGGACTACAGGGACACCTACTGACAGCACAGAATGAGGAAGTGAGCTAGAAACACCCGAGTTTTGATAAAGTGCTATACAGTTATAGAGTACATAACATTGTGAGCACTGACAGGTGAAGTGAATAACACTGATTATCTCTTCATCACGGCACCAATATTAGGCAGCAACTGAACATTTTGTCCTCTAAAGTTGATATGTTAGAAACAGGAAAAATGGGCAAGCGTAAGGATTTGAGTGAGTTTGACAAGGCCAAATTGTGATGCTAGAAGACTGGATCAGAGCATCTCCAAAACTGCAGCTCTTGTGGGTGTTCCCGGTCTGCAGTGGTCAGTATCTATCAAAAGTGCTCCAAGGAAGGAACAGTGGTGAACCAGCGACAGGGTCATGGGCGGCCAAGACTCATTGATGCACGTGGAAGGCTGGCCCATGAAGAACGTATACCAGAACACATTTTCAATGACCACACACTGTACACCCCCTTACACATTTATATTACTTACAAGATGTTGGGGGCAAATAAAAGTGTGGAAATTGTAGGTCCTGTGAACCTTAACTCTGTCCTCCCCTTGTCTGGTGTGTGAGTGAGTGAGTGAGTGAGTGAGTGAGTTGTGTCTCTGCCGTTCCCACACAAAGTTGCAACATGGTTGCAAAATTCAAGCAGCAACACCATCTGCTTTCAGTTTCACTGATGGGTAAAAACAGAATGTCACAAAAAACAGTACAGTTTGAGGCATCAGTATGTGCCTATTTATGATTTCATTTATTTATTTGTGTTATTTTTTTTGGGAGAGCTGGTGTTGCAACAATGTTTGCAACCAATAAATATAAATACACAATAAATATAGCTTTGCCAGTTTGATTCCTTATCAAGATCAAAGATTTGCTGCTCAGAGGACCTTGCAGTTGATTTTGGAAGAGAGAGAAGCTTTTGATGATATAGAGGAAGAGGTTTCTGAAAATTCGGTGTCTGACAGGGACTTTGAAGAAGAGGATAAGATTGAGCATCAGCTCAAAAGAAGACTGACGTCCTGCACATGAGTAACTGCCATCCGTGTTGGCCCTGGTTGCATCTTTATCACATTGGCAGCCATGCGGGGTGGCTCATTTCTTGGGTAAGACCATTCAATTTCACCATTTTTTGACATCCATATTTCTTCACTTACGAGCTGCTGATGGACTTGTTCTGGTCCTGGAGCTGGCTGGCTGCTGATCCGGTCCTGTGTGCTTCTGGGCCTTGAAACATTGTCTGTATTCAAACCCTTATGGTCACAGATCACCTGGCAGTCATAGCCTTTGTGGCATATATGTAGCCCCTCTACCCAGGTCCTACTCGGCCCACTCTGCGCGGGCCTCAAACCTGAGTCTCTGGGGTGGGAGTTGGACACTCTAACAAGGAGGCTAAAGGATGCAACCTCTAGCGTCAGTCACCAGAGCATCTCTTGAGATCAGAGGAGAGAGGTTTACGCGCACAGCGACTACTAGCTGGCCTCCGTTAAATATATATGCATGGCCATCCACAGATGGTGTAAGGATCAGGATCAAGGTACCCTCGATCACTCCGATGACCTGTGGGATGTGATGATGTGTTAAAAAATACTGTTGTATTTCTGTGAAGTCCTGTCGTGACGCTGGAAATTTAATGTGTTCTACAGCAAGTGTAAGTAATGCATTGGTGACCGCTTGAGCAGCTCTTGACACTGATGCCTTAGTCTAAACCCATCACCAAGTACCTGGAGAAAACTGCCTGTTGCATAAAATCAAAAGGCTGCAAGGAGTTGGACTTCAGGAGACAAGGGAACATTTTTCCTTGTGGCACGCATCAGCTGAGGTCCAATGCTATTCAGCAGAGGCTGTTTGTCCTCTTGGCACACAGTCTCCCCCAATTATAGCTATGTCATCAAGGATACACCCCAT
>NC_063050.1:30756845-30929338 GCF_018812025.1 Megalobrama amblycephala | reverse complement strand
TACAATTCTACAAAAGATTCAAGCGTGCGCTGTCAGATTGGATGGTTTCTCTGTGAAAATCTCACAACGGTCAATTATCTGCTACTCTGTATTTAAACAAAGGAGACATATGTCTGTGCAAATCATCTCTGTCTGCCCATACAGCTGAAAGCTTCAGGTTTGCATATAGATATGATGCTGTTTCATTGAATGTTCTGTATACTGTCTCAGAGGAAACATGAGAAGTGTTGTGTAGGCAGATCAAATCTGAGGTACATTAAGTTTCACAGAAGCATTTGAAATTTGTATTTGTTGCGTCTGGAATCAGAGGCACCAAAAAAAAAAAAAAAATTGTAATAACGCCATAAAGGTTCCCAGGTTTGGGAGACCCGTATAGTACATTAACATCATCATCTCCAAAACAAACATCAGACATCCTGTACATATCAAGTCGGTTTACTTCTGCGCATGCAGATCACCATCTCCTCCAGCCTCCTGCATCTTCTCAGTGTGAAGCTGATCACTTTCTCCAGCCTGATGGACCATAGTGTCAGCTGACTGCATTGTTTTTCCTTACTAAGTGTCTGTTTGCGCATCTCAATCAGCTCTGAGCTCTTGAATCAGTATATTATGTACACAAATTTTGTGACTGAGACAGTCCTGATCAGTGCCCTAACTACTGAACTAGGGAGCTGATTGAGACACACTGTGTGTTTAATAGTGACATTTGAACCGAGGCTTCAGAGCTTGTGTCGAGCATAAATGGGCGTGCCAGATGAAGCGTCGATTCGAGGCTTGTGTCGGGAATGTAGAAATCACGTGACCAATGACAAACGAGGCCTCGGTTTATGTGGAATACGTCATCGGTTCGGTTTGAGTGTCGCTTCCGGATAAAGGGGTTCGAAACACGCGCCACCTTGTGGGTGTTTCAGGAGTAGTAGAACCAGTAGTAGTACTAGAGTGTCGGAGAGTCAGAGTTAGAGTTGTGTTATTGTTGTTATTGTATTATTAAAGCTATATTATTACATTATATTGGGTTATATTAGTGTTAGTATAGACCTATTGCTATTATTAGGCTACTTATATTAGTTATATTATATTATTATTATATTACATAGATAAGATTTGGATTGCTTTAGATTTTTGGACTTGGACTGGACTGCTTGTTAAATCATCTAAACCCCAACACACTGCAAAAAATTCTGTTCCTCAATAAAAATCTATTATAATCCTTCCTTCACCCACCCCAAACTGCTCTGTTGCAGTTTGCTCCATATCCCCAGTCCCATAAGCACAACACTTCACTAAAACTGTTCGCTGCACCAAAAAACTGTAACAAGCAATTTGCAGTATTACACTCCCTCCACAATAATCACTGTACTCAACACAGCATCAATTTTGTTATACATACTGTCACTATCCAAACAATTTATGAATAATTAATTAACTCTGTGTGTGTGTGTGTGTGTGTGTGTGTGTGTGTGTGTGAGAGAGAGAGAGAGACAGTTGTCTCTGCACAAGTAAAGTCAGACAGAGAAAGATACTTTATTTTATACCCAGGAAATGCACAAATGTCTGTTCAGGTCATAGACTCAGGATTAATTTTGTCTGCTATTTCTTTGCACAGTAGCTAGGTGTCACTAGTGAGCAATGATGAATGAAGCTTCGGCTAATGAACCTTTTGGTGAAGCAATGGGTTGTGAAGCCTCAGTGCTTCATGAGGCTTCATTTGCCCATCACTAGTGTTTAATGCTGATGTGGCCCTAATGTAGGGAGGGATGGTGTCCAGTTGTGGTCAGTCTCCATAATCTTTAAGCAGGCTGATCTGCAATGAAATGAAAAGGTTTTTAGCTACATAACATAAGACCACAGCTGTAAAAAGTAGTCAGAAAATTAGAATCAGTATATGCATACTGAGCAAAAATGTAGTACCTTAAGTATATAAAATAAAAATGCCTTAGCAAAATTAAAGGAGCTGTATGTAAGAAATGTATTTCAATTAATCATAAAATGGCCCTGATATGTCACTAGACATTAAGAAATCATGTTAATTTCAAATACTTATATCACTGACAACAGTAGTCCGGCCAGGATATTGTCATTTAAAAGTTGTTGTTGCAGCCCTCAACTGATATTGATGTTGACATGTTGTGTTTTGGCCTGAAGCGCCACCCTCCACCTATCTACCAATCACAAAGTCAGTAGTGTTTCAGCATCCGGGTCGCCAGCTCTGCTCTAGTTACCACAGCTGCAGCTACAAACGTTCCTGCTGGATCCTGCAGCCTATCTGGCAACCTCGAGTCAGGGGGAGGGGGAGAGGGGATACACCGCTCTAGTCATTTGAAAGTGATTGCAGTACCAGTTTTGGCCACAGTCTTACATACACTTCCTTTAAGAATAATTTTTTTTTAGACATATTCAAGTAAAGGTATTCAGTTTAAATTGACTATTGTTTCATAGCACATACAATCCAAAACAATGTGTTGCTATAACGTTTGCTACTTCAGAAAACGGAAATCTCTAACTTACCTTTGTGAATGTAGAAAGCAAGCATACATGAATGGAGATATCTTGACGAAAGTGATGTTTTGTGTCTCACCGCTGCAACCCATGCGATCTGGCGCCTCTGTTATTGCCTCTACATACTCTTTTTCAAGTAGGAAACCGACTAAATCTAATCTCATAGTAAAGTTTTTGACATTTTCTATCGTGGGCCATATTATTGCTGCTTTCAACACGACAAAAGTGTACCGTTTTTACAATGAAAAGAAGCCAAAGAAAAAACAACTCTGCACTGATGCAGAAATTGTTTGGATACTTTACAAATGACTGCGACACCCATAATGCACTTCGGTTTTCACGAGTGTGACATCACCTGACAAAAACCGATGGAGGTTGACGTCCGCACCTGGCAGCCATCTTGTCACAGTCAGCTCGCTCACTCGTAACATTGTGTTTTAATGGTGCATGTACTTTTTAAATAACCATAACTTGCTCAATTTTCTACAGATTTTCAAACTGTTTGGTTTGTTATAAAGGACAGAGATGTACTTATGACACTGCATACTTATGAATAATTATAACCATGCACTTCCATATGAAAATAACATTGAACAGAACAGATAGGTGCAATGAATATACACACGCATTTATTTATGTTAAATCAATATATAGGCTACTAAAACTCAGTGTACAGAATGGCAACATGATAGTATATACAGCTATGGAAAAAATTAAGAGACCACTCCAAGTTCAGAAATCAATTTTTCCATAGCTGTATATATATATATATATATATATATATATATATATATATATATATATCCCAGATAGCACACGTACGTCTGCAAGATGTTCTTATGATCTTATAGATGTCTTTTAGATGTCAGTTTTACATGCATTCTAAATCACAAACATCTTAAAGACATCTTCTAAACGTCTATTTGACCTCTGACAGGAAACGTCCTATAGACGTATTGCAGATGAGCAAACACTCTAAAAAAACACACACATCAAATAGACGTCTCCGAGATGTACGTGTGCTATCAGGGTATATATATATATATATATATATATATATATATATATATATATATATATATTGTTATGTATCTAAAATGTTAGTAAAGGGTTTTGAACTTAAAGTGAAGCATTCACGTGACTGGAAAGAAAGTGAGGCTTTGTTGTTCGTTAATCACGTGCGGGGCACAAACTAATGCAGCGTGTCGTGGAAATTTTCAATACTAATCCAACTTCGCCACTGACAATTCAAACAACCTCCAGTTGTCAATATAATATATAATAATCAGTACCAATACAGTACTACAGTATCTTTGAGGTAATTCCCATCCCGAATATAATACAATACAGTACTACAGTACCTTCGGGGTAACTCCTGTCCTGAATATAATACAATACAATACTACAGTACCACAATACTACAGTACCTTCGAGTTAATTCCCGTCCCGAATATAATACAGTACAATACTACAGTATCTCGAGGTAATTCCCTTCTCAAATACTTCTAATACATTTCTAATATTTCGAGGTAATTCCCATCCTGAATATAATACAATACAATACTACAGTACCTTCGAGTTAATTCCCATCCCGAATATAATACAATACAATACTACAGTACCACAATACTACAGTACCTTCGAGTTAATTCCCGTCCCGAATATAATACCATTTAATACTACAGTATCTCGAGGTAATTCCCTTCTCAAATACTTCTAATACATTTCCAATATTTCGAGGTAATTCCCATCCTGAATATAATACAATACAATACTACAGTACCACAATACTACAGTACCTTCAGGGTAACTCCTGTCCTGAATATAATACAATACAATACTACAGTATCTCAAGGTAATTCCCTTCTCAAATACTTCTAATACATTTCCAATATTTCGAGGTAATTCCCATCCTGAATATAATACAATACAATACTACAGTACCTTCGAGTTAATTCCCATCCCGAATATAATACAATACAATACTACAGTACCTTCGAGTTAATTCCAATCCCGAATATAATACAATACAATACTACAGTACCACAATACTACAGTACCTTCGAGTTAATTCCCGTCCCGAATATAATACCATTTAATACTACAGTATCTCGAGGTAATTCCCTTCTCAAATACTTCTAATACATTTCCAATATTTCGAGGTAATTCCCATCCTGAATATAATACAATACAATACTACAGTACCACAATACTACAGTACCTTCAGGGTAACTCCTGTCCTGAATATAATACAATACAATACTACAGTATCTCAAGGTAATTCCCTTCTCAAATACTTCTAATACATTTCCAATATTTCGAGGTAATTCCCATCCCGAATATAATACAATACAATACTACAGTACCTTCGGGGTAACTCCTGTCCTGAATATAATACAATACAATACTACAGTACCACAATACTACAGTACCTTCGAGTTAATTCCCGTCCCGAATATAATACAGTACAATACTACAGTATCTCGAGGTAATTCCCTTCTCAAATACTTCTAATACATTTCTAATATTTCGAGGTAATTCCCATCCTGAATATAATACAATACAATACTACAGTACCTTCGAGTTAATTCCCATCCCGAATATAATACAATACAATACTACAGTACCACAATACTACAGTACCTTCGAGTTAATTCCCGTCCCGAATATAATACAATACAATACTACAGTATCTCAAGGTAATTCCCTTCTCAAATACTTCTAATACATTTCCAATATTTCGAGGTAATTCCCATCCTGAATATAATACAATACAATACTACAGTACCTTCGAGTTAATTCCCATCCCGAATATAATACAATACAATACTACAGTACCACAATACTACAGTACCTTCGAGTTAATTCCCGTCCCGAATATAATACCATTTAATACTACAGTATCTCGAGGTAATTCCCTTCTCAAATACTTCTAATACATTTCCAATATTTCGAGGTAATTCCCATCCTGAATATAATACAATACAATACTACAGTACCACAATACTACAGTACCTTCAGGGTAACTCCTGTCCTGAATATAATACAATACAATACTACAGTATCTCAAGGTAATTCCCTTCTCTAATACTTCTAATACATTTCCAATATTTCGAGGTAATTCCCTTCCTGAAGTAAGGTGATGGCGTCCTGTCAAGAAGCTACTATCACTACCTCAATCACACATGAACACACAGGTCTTTAGCATCTATACACTCTCACTGTCCTTCTCAGGTGTACGCTGGTCCGACACAGGATCATTAACACTAACTCCGAGTATTACAGCCTCACCCCGAGAGCGACTCTATAGTCTTCCAACACTATCACTGTCTCTGATGTGGTCTTTTGAGCGTAAAATCTTTAGTACTTCTATTCCTCAGCTGTGCAGCATATACTTGACATGACTTCCAAGTTGCTCTTTGTAGAAATGAAGTTTTATTTACAGCCGGGAGGTCATTCGTCACAACAACAGAGTGAGTCTCAATGAATAGAAAGATACATGCACATTTAAGTCTTACAGTTGAGTAAAAATCAGTGTCTTCTTCATTGTGATTTGTTCTGGTGATTGGTTTGTAATGATCTAAGCTAATCATATGACTGGTCTTTGACCTCAGCATCCTTAGTCTGCATTTTCTGTACATTTCATGTTGACATAAAATATTTCTATCACAGTCGTTAGTTGTAACACGCATGGTTTAAATACTTCCACACATGCTAGCATGAAGAAACTTATTTACTAGTAGCCATATAGACAATATACAGAGAACAAATTGTGCCAAAATTCAGAAATCTTTGGGAGATATCACTGAACATTTATTTAACAATAGCAAAAGTAAAATAGATAAAAAAAGGTTTGTTGAGACAATCTTTAAGTTGGCTTGAAAAAGCCGGTCCAGAAAGTTTGAAGCAGTTTTAAAAGTTTTCAGTTTTAGTTTTGTAGTTGCTAGGGTACTCAGGGTGGTTGCTATGGTGTTGCTATGCAGTTGCTAAGGTATTCTGGGTGGTTGCTATGAGATAGATAGATGGATGGATGGATGGATGGATGGATGGATAGATAGGTGGATAGATAGATAGACAGATTTAGTTTGATAGATAGATATATTTAGTTTGATAGATGGATGGATGGATGGATAGATGGATAGATAGATAGATTTAGTTTGATAGATAGATAGATGATAGATAGATAGATGGATTTAGTTTGATAGATAGATAGATAGATTTAGTTTGATAGATTTAGTTTGATAGATAGATAGATAGATTTAGTTTGATAGATAGATAGATAGATAGATAGATAGATATAGATAGATAGATAGATAGATAGATAGATAGATAGATAGATCGAATCTTTCCTACAGTGTTTCCGCGAGGTCTTTGAACACGCCGAGGGAGGAAAGGAGGCGGGTGAGCTTCTTCTGACACTTCGTCAGGACAGACAAACCGCAGCGGAATATGCACTCACCTTCCGCACCCTAGCTGCACAAACATCCTGGGTCGAGGACACCCTCAAGCTTCTATTCCGCAAAGGGTTAAACGCAGAGCTACAATCTGAACTGGCTTGCCGTGATGAGGGGAGGAATTTGAACGGATTTATCAATCTAGCCATCCGCATAGACAATTTAAACAGATCGAGGCGTCCCAGTAGGAAGACACTTTCATTTCCTGCCACCACCACTTCTCTCAGTGATCCTGAACCCATGCAAGTCGGCACCACTCACCTGACTCTGGAGGAGAGAGACAGACGCATGCAACAGCACCTGTGTCTGTATTGCGGCCAGCCGGGCCATATGCGAGCCTCCTGCCCCACGAGACCCACCAGTCGAGGCACTTCTGCGGTGAGTGTCAATTCTAATTCCTCTAACATCGTAATTACAGCTATGCTGTTATATCAAGAGGGAATAATTCAGACCGAGGCTATGATAGATTCTGGTGCTGCAGGCAATTTCATGGACCTGGATTTTGCACAAGCCCACGGCTTTCCACTAATCCCATGCAATTCTGTGTTGTCAGTGGCGGCGCTAGACGGATGCCCTCTAGGGACTGGACGGGTTCGCTACACCAGTGATGACATCACTTAACAGATTGGATCTCTGCATAGGGAATCTATATGATTTTTCCTTATAAAATCTCCACGGCACCCCCTCATTCTCGGTTCTCCATGGCTCAGACAACACAATCCACAGATTTCCTGGTCAGACAATCAAATTACCCACTGGTCGGAGTATTGTCATCAAACTTGTATCCAGGCTCCTACATGTCCAGAATCCCACAAAACCTCACCCATCATCATCTCTCCTCACGATAAACTGCCCGCTGACTATCATGATCTTGTGGAAGCATTCAGTCAATCCAAAGCTTCTCAGCTTCCTCCTCATCGCACCAGCGACTGTGCAATCGAGCTGATCCCTGGCTCAACACCCCCCAGGGGGCGTATATTCCCACTATCCCAACCAGAGTCAGAGGCCATGAAGAACTACATCGAGGAGGAGCTGGCTAAGGGCTTCATTCAACCCTCTACGTCACCAGCATCAACAGGTTTCTTCTTTGTTAAAAAAAAAGGACGGAGGTCTGACCCTGTATAGATTATTGTGGGCTTAACGACATCACAGTGAAGTTCCGGTATCCCCTGCCTTTGGTCCCCTCCGCTTTGGAACAACTATGCACAGCCCGGTTCTTCACCAAGCTCGACCTTCGCAACGCCTATAATCTCATCCGCATACGGGAGGGGGACGAATGGAAGACCGCCTTCTCCACTACATCCGGGCACTATGAATACCGGGTCATGCCCTTCGGGCTGGTCAATAGTCCCTCAGTGTTCCAAGCATTCATTAATGACGTCTTCCGTGACATGCTAAATAGATGGGTGATTGTCTACATCGATGATATTCTGATCTTCTCCGAGAACTACCCCGAGCATGTTCAGCACATACGAACTGTTCTCCAAAGACTCATTAATCATCAACTTTATGCCAAACTCGAGAAATGTGAATTCCATCAGACTTCCATGTCATTCTTAGGATACATCATCAGTGCGGAGGGCATTGCTATGGACGACAGCAAGGTTCAGGCAGTGTTAAAGTGGCCTCGTCCATCCACAGTGAAGGAACTACAACGTTTCCTGGGGTTTGCTAACTTTTACCGAAGGTTCATTAGCAACTTCAGTCTGACTGCAGCTCCGCTCACCTTCATGCTCAAAAAAGCAGGCACCCAGCTGGTCTGGTCACATGCATCTACAGCAACATTTCAAAGACTATAAGGTCTGTTCATGACAGCACCCATTCTGCATCACCCCGACCCTGAACGAGAGTTCATTGTGGAAGTAGACGCCTCCAGTACAGGAATTGGAGCGATTCTCTCTCAGAGACAGGGCAATCCTTCTAAGTTGTATCCATGCGCTTATTACTCATGCAAACTTACCCCTCCTGAACAAAATTATGATGTCGGGGACCGTGAACTGCTGGCCATGAAGGCAGCAATGGAACAGTGGCACCATTGGTTGGAGGGGAGTAAACATCCATTCACTGTGCTGACCGATCACCGCAATCTTGAATACCTGAAATCCTCCAAACGACTCAACCACCGCCAGGCCAGATGGGCGTTGTTCTTCACTTGGTTCCAATTCACAGTCACGAATCGACCCGGATCCAAGAACACAAAGGCGGATGCTCTTTCTCGGCAGTTCGAATCCTGTGCCAATCCGCCATCCAACAAACCGATCATACCCTCCTCCATAATACTCGCACCCATTCAGTGGGACATCATGTCAGAAATCGCTGAAGCACAGCAGGACGAGCCTCCACCAACCGACTGCCCAACTACCCATACTTACGTACCAACCTCTCTTCGTCAACGGGTAATACAAGAGGTGCATACCGCACCCAGCGCCGGGCATCCAGGCATCGCAGCGACCACCCACCTCGTGTCCAACCAGTTCTGGTGGCCATCTCTCTCTACAGATGTCATCACATTCATTCATAACTGCATCATCTGCCAAACTACCAAGTCGTCCCGTCAATCACCTGCCGGTCTATTACAACCACTCCCCATTCCACAACGTCCATGGTCCCACATTGCTGTAGACTTCATTACTGACCTACCCAATTCACAAGGACATACCACAATACTCACCGTTGTTGACCGCTTCTCTAAGTCTTGCCGCTTCATCCCATTGCCCAAACTCCCCACAGCCTTGGAGACCGCTGAGCACCTCTGCAACTTTGTATTCCGCTTTTATGGCTTACCTGAAGACATTGTATCAGTTTGGGGACCTCAATTCACATCACGTCTATGGGTAGCTTTCTTCCAAAGACTGAACGTAAATATCAGCTTGACATCTGACTACCATCCTGAGGCCAATGGACAAGCAGAGAGACTTAACCAAGAACTTATCCGCTATCTACGATCATAATGCCATCAGAACCAGGCTGACTGGAGTCGGTACCTCTTCTGGGCTGAGTACGCACAAAATTCTTTGCACAGACCCGCCACGGGCATCTCCCCTTTCAAATGTGTCTTGGGATATCAACCACCTCTCTTCCCTTGGTCCGGAGAACCCACAGACTTACCTGCCGTCGATTACTGGCTGCAACGTAGCGAAGAGGTTTGGGATGAGGCTCATGTGCATCTGCAGAGGGCAGTAAGACCTTCAAAGGATCAGGCTGATCGCAACCGCCGTCCACAACCTAATTACAGACCAGGCCAATGGGTATGGTTCTCCACCAGGGATCTCCGTCTTCGCTTACCCTGCAAGAAATTAAGTCCCAGGTACGTGGGTCCTTTCAAAATCACAAGACAAATTACCCCAGTATCCTATCGTTTAGCACTACCCCCAGAATACCGTATCTCACCCACATTCCATGTTTCTTTGCTTAAGCCCGCAGGTGGTCCGAGAGGAGAGGAGATCCTAGAGGAGACCAGTGGTCAGAGACCCCCTCCAGTCATCATCGAAGGCAAGGAGGTTTATCAGGTTCATGAGCTCCTGGACTCCAGACGCCGGGGCAGAATACTGCAGTACTTAGTGGACTGGGAGGGGTTCGGCCCGGGGGAATGGTCCTGGGTCAATACAGACGATATACTGGACCCCAATCTCATCTCTGAATTCCACAGGACCCACCCGGAGCGTCCGGCCCCTCGTCCCCGTGGAAGACCCCGGCGTCGACCACCTCCTCGCTTCAGGAGCCGCTCGCATGGGGGGGGGGGCTCTGTCACAGAAACGGTCTCTGTGGCTCCCTCCGATCGCCACCTGAGGGCGCCATCACCGGAGTACTAATCTTTTATGGACTACATTTCCCACACCACGTACCTGGACTGATTACACACCACCCACTCTTACACCTGCTGCTCATCCCATAGACTATAATTGACTCTCTGATCCCATCATGCTTCGCAAAGTCTTGTTTTGCTATGCATACATTTCTGAGCATTTTCCCCTGTGTCTTGTTTATTCCGTGTATGACCTTGGACTGCCTTGAACCTCTGTACTCTGCCTGCCGCCTGCCTTGTGACCATTCTGCCTGGACTCTTATTACTCTTGTATTGTCTGCCGCCCGTCCTGATCTACTGCCTGGTATTGTCTCTGATTCTGTCTTGCCTACTACATTGCTGTTGCTGTTGTCTGACCCCTGTCTGTATGACCTCGATCTTGTAATAAAGCTGCAAATGGATCTCCCCGAGTCTGCTGCCCCGTTACAGATAGACAGACAGATTTAGTTTGATAGATAGATAGATAGATAGATAGATAGATAGATAGATAGATAGATTTAGTTTGATAGATTGATAGTCTGATGGGCTTCCATAGTTTAATTTTGAATTTTGACAGTTGGAGTTTGAAAGTCTTGGCTCATTTGAACATTCCGTCAATGAAAGTCAATGGGATTTTTCCGAGATTTTAACAGTCATTTTTAGGAAAGCCGTGAGTCGGATCAGTTAGAAAAGATATAGCAACTAACTTCAGAACAGTCTGAAGGTCTGAGCCGAGTTTGGAGTTTGTAGAGTTAAAGCTCTAGGAGGAGTTAAGAGTCAGAAATTTAGTCTCAGAAGAGAATATCATAAAAGTAAGTTGGCAGTTTCTTAATTACTTAAGCTAATTTTTCATCTATATTTTTGTGTTTATGTAAAATTAGAGCAGCAGAAATCATGTTTACAGTGTAGATTAAAAGATGGACAGATTGATGATTCCTGATTGTGATGTGTTTTATCTCCATCAGATTCCCATCGGATCACTCTGGATCTGAACACAGTGAATGAACGCCTCCGTCTGTCTGAGAGGAACACAGTGATTACTTACACTGACACACTTCAGTCGTATCCTGATCATCCAGACAGATTTGATGTGTGGCAGGTGTTGTGTAGAGAGAGTGTGAGTGATCTACGCTCTTACTGGGAGATTGAGTGGAGTGGACGTGTGTGGATATCAGTGTCATATAAGAGCATCAGCAGGAAGGGAGAGGGTTATGAGTGTGTGTTTGGATTTAATGATCAGTCCTGGAGTTTGATCTGCTTTTCCTCCAGATACTCATTCTATCACAATAAGATAGAGACTGATCTCCCTGTAAAGCCCATCATCAGGAGAACAGTGAATGATGTGAATCACTATAGAGTAGGAGTGTATGTGGATCACAGTGCAGGAACTCTGTCCTTCTACAGCGTCTCTGGAGACACAATGATCCTCATTCACACAGTCCAGACCACATTCACTCAACCGCTCTATCCTGGGTTTACTGTTTATAGAGGATCATCAGTGAAACTGTGTTGATGAATCAGAACAGAGAGACTCTACCCATAATGCTTTGAGCTGATGATGAATCAGAACAGAGACTCTACCCATAATGCTTTGAGCTGATGATGAATCAGAACAGAGAGACTCTACCCATAATGCTTTGAGCCGATGATGAATCAGAACAGAGAGACTCTACCCATAATGCTTTGAGCTGATGATGAATCAGAACAGAGAGACTCTACCCATAATGCTTTGAGCTGAGGATGAATCAGATGTTATAGAGTCTCTTCATTACATTAACACTGAAATATCTCGACACAATAAATGTGTGTTAATGACTCAAAATCACATGATGAAATGAATGTTGAAATATTGTAATAAATGTTGAATTCAGTTTTCATGTATATTGTGTCATGTGGTGTCGTTATGAGGAGCAGGAGTGACACTTAAAGATTTAGATCCACTAACCCACTGAAAAATAACATCAACAATCAATTTATCAATTTATTCATTCAAACAGAAATGGACATTTTTACTCTCAACTCTCAACTCAACTTTATTTATAAAGCACTTTCAAAACCATTAAAATGGACCAAAGTGCTGTCCATAGGTAGGCTGATCAATAACACTAAAATACATACAAACATCATATGTGACCCGATCTGGCGAAATGAGTCGGAAGTCGCAACGTTCTATTTTAAGATATGGGCCGATAATGTGGAAAAACAATGAAAAAATCGATTTTTTTTTTTTAAGCTAATTTCAAAGAACAGACTTTCAAAAATAATCTCCCAAAGTTTCGTAGTCCAGATAATTGAGTAAAGGTATTTAAATGGCTATTAAATTTGACATGGTTTTACTAAATTCGCTGGAAACTAACTTCTCAACTCCTCTCGTCACTTATGAGCATTTCCCGGTATCCCCTGAAACGTCATTATCTCTGCTCTACAAATATGGTGTTACACGTTGTATAGAACCAATCAAAAAGCTTAGAAATGTAAACACACTGACCTAAATGCTGATTTTTAACAATGGGAAGCCCCGTTTCGACTGACAGGCACGCGATCGGTCCAGCCATCCTCCTGTCAGACTAGCGCGCCTTATAAAATAAAACTCCCATTTGCGCGTCTCTCTTTAAAAGCCAATAAAAATTGAATCCATATAGGTAGCACAAAAATTCTTTTTGCATACAAAACCAAAGACTTTAAACTTTCATATCAAGCCTCCAACATGCTTCTGTTGCGTTGTTTTCACCCTCTAAGTAATGAGTAATATGCGTTTACAACAAAAACAGCACAGCCGCTAACTGAATACAAGTATGTATATTTCACGTGCTCATAACTTCATGAAAAATGCACAGATCATAAAAATGGCATATAAATATTTAAAGCAGATTCTCAAGATTAAAACGAATCCAAAATCAATATAATATATTGCGTTGATCACAAGATATTACTCACGGAATGATTTAACATACTTGGCTAAAAACATGTCTCTCATCTCTCCGGATGCAGTGTGTATCGTGTTCCCGGACCCATCCATGTTCGTTTTCCAACGTGGAATAACACAAAATAGATATCATCTTAGAATCTCATCTTTTTAATGCATCTAACCATTTTGAAAAACTCTTAACGAGTGCTGAGAAGCACCTCTAAACCGGAGTTTACCGCCCGTTGGCGCCACCTGGCTGCGGAAAAAATGAACAACAATTTTTCAAAGTATTCTTTATGCTATCACCACGAAACTTGAACCAGATGCAGCTCACATATAGGAGAGTATCACCAAAAAAGAATTTTTTAGCGATCTTATTGTGTTCCTGAGTTATTCCATGTCAAATAAAAAAAAAGAAAAATTATTTTTTTTTAAATTATATATATTTTTTGTCTTTTATCAGCTGTTTCTCAGCAAGAAAATGTCCAAATGTAATGTAATTTATATTTTCTTAAAATTTAAAATGTTTTCTATCAAATGATACCTACCTTTTGACTCTCCTTGCTAGAGTTTTGGAGTTATGAGTCTTTACTTTTGTGTGTGTCGCTCAGAAAAAAAGAAAGAAAAAAAACTCTAAAAAAGCCTTCAGGTCTTAAAGGGTTAATTCAAATAAATACTTTAAAATATTTGAGCTTCAGCCTGGTTTAATAGCATTTATATATATATAAAAATGTCTTTGGTCAAATTAAGCTGTAAAATAAATAGTTTATCCCTTTAAATGCAATGGATTTTGAAAGATAACAAAAAAAAAAAAACGGGCAAAAAACTTTAAAAGCGATTTTCTCAGGTTTTCAATTGGAAAAAGAGGGCAGACGACCATAATTAAAATGGGTATATCTTTAAAACCATTCAAGGTATGACATTGACTAGGATATCATTTTAAAGCTTATTGTCTCATCTTTCCATTGATACCAAAATCTCAATTTTGAAATTTGGGTCACTGTGACTCATTTTGCTGGATCAGGTCACATATACATTAAAACAAGACACCAGAAAATCAACAACAAATCACTCATAGTTCTCAGACCTAATCAAACGCCAAAGGCTTGATTAAATAAATAAGTCTTCAATTCCTTTTTAAAAATATCCATGCCTGATGAGGTTTTTAGGGATAGTGGCAACACATTCCAAAGTGCAGGAGCCACAACAGAAAAAGCGCGGTCTCCACTATGCCTCAAGCGAGACCGTGGGACGGTCAGGAGCATATTCCGAGAGGAGCGAAGGTGACATTGAGACTGATAAGGAATTAACATATCTTTTATGTACTCAGGAGCTTGATCATGTAGTGCTTTAAAAACAAACATCAACACCTTATATTGTATTCTGTATCTAACAGGTAGCCAGTGAAGGGATATCAATAAAGTTGTTATGTGATCCCGTTTTCTGGTATTTGTTAAAAATCTCGCTGCAGCATTCTGGACACACTGAAGACGAGTAACCAGTGATTCACTTATGCCCAGATAAAGAGCATTACAATAGTTGTAATGCTTTAAAACAAAGGCATGCACAACAATCTCCAAATCCTTGTACGAAAGAATTGGTTTCAGTTTAGACAATTTTCTTAACTGAAAGAAAGATGATTTCACAACACTGTTAACTTGACGATCAAAGCGTAAGTCAGAATCGAAAAATACTCCAAGGTTCTTTACATAACTTTGCATATTGTTGGACAGTAGTCTATTTTTTCCAGCCGGAGCATTCCCAAGCTCCTTGTTCCCAAACATAATAAACTCAGTCTTATCCTCATTTAATTGTAAAAAATTATTTGCTAGCCATCCCTTTACCTCAGTCAAGCACTTATAAAAATTAGTAAAAGATGCATAACCATCACACTCCAAGGGAAGGTACAATTGTAAATCATCAGCATACAAGTGATAATTAATATTATGCTGCTTAAAAATAGACCGCAGGGGTAACATATACAGAGAGAACAGAGTCGGACCAAGGATTGATCCCTAAGGAACCCCCCAAGAAATAGCAGCGGATGCAGAGACATAATTCCCAATTTTAACAGAGCATGTCCTGTCATGCAAATAAGAGGAAAACCACTTAAGGGCTACACCATTGATTCCTACATAATCTCTAAGGCGGTCTATTAAAATAGCGTGATCTAAAGTATCAAAGGCTGCACTTAAATCTAACATCATTAAGGCAACACTTTTCCCAGAGTCAATACTTAACAAAATATCATTCGTAACCTTCAATAATGCTGATTCTGTGCTATGTTTGGTCCTAAATCCAGACTGAAAAATATCCATTATGTTATTTACAATCAAGAAATCTGTAAGTTGATTATGGACAACTTTCTCTAAAATCTTATTCATAAAAGGCAATTTCGAAATAGGTCTAAAATTTTTTAACTCATGCGAATCCAAATTATCTTTTTTTAAACCGGCTCAATAATAGCATGCTTAAACCTTGAAGGTATTCCATGATATAAACTACTATTGATAATCAATAGTATATTAGGATCAATAGTGTCTACAACCTCTTTAAACAATCGCGACGGGAGAACGTCATAATGTGAGGTAGTCGGCTTTAAATGCATTATTATCTTTTCCAACTGAGCTAATGTAATAGGTGCAAATTTGCTTAAACAACGAAAAGGATTAATTATATCGGCTACAACATTGCCTACAGGCACAATATTCGACCGAATAATAACAACCTTATCCATAAAATATTTTAAAAAACTATCACACAGATCCTTAGACGGGGAAGGAAAATAATTGATAGACGGACTCAATACTTTATCTATAGTTGAAAATAGTACCTTCGGATTATTTGCATTATGAGATATAATTCGCGAAAAATACGAAGATCTAGCGCAGTGGTCTCAAACTGCCGGCCCGCTATAATATAACATAATCCGGCCCGCTAAATTATTATTATTATTTTTCTCCAGTTGCTACCTGTCTGATATGCAAAGAAAAAGTCGCCGTTCTATGGGGGCATTCACATATCGCGTCACATAAGCGGCCGAGCCGCATTCTCCTTCTTTCCAAAGCACGTTTGCTCCAGTGGCGTCTGTCGTTGTTATGCAACCATGAGCCGCGCTCTCAACCCGTGAGCGCTCTTACCCAAATTACAGTAAAAGCACTCGACTTTAAGTCCCGAGCGTCGATTTAAACCACCGAAACGCGCCTAATGCAGGCATTAAACGTTACCGATGCTCAAACGCAAACTGACAAATGCGCTGCCAGGTGTCTGTCAAGAAACTATGGAAGCCCGTTTCCGATAAAAAAAAAAAAACGCCACTAAAAAAAAAAAAAAGATTAATTGCGACTTTTTATCTCAGAATTGTGAGTTATAAAGTCAGAATTCTGAGATATAAACTCGCAATTGCGTGATATAAAGTCAGAATTCTGAAATATAAAGTCGCAATTGCGAGTTATAAAGTCAGAATTCTGAGATATAAAGTCGCAATTGCGAGTTATAAAGTCAGAATTCTGAGATATAAAGTCGCAATTGCGAGTTATAAAGTCAGAATTCTGAGATAAAAAGTCGCAATTGCGTGATTAAAAGTCAGAATTCTGACATATAAAGTCGCAATTGCGTGATAAAAAGAATTCTGAGATATAAAGTCAGAATTGCGTGATAAAAAGTCAGAATTCTGAGATATAAAGTCGCAATTGCGAGTTATAAAGTCAGAATTCTGAGATAAAAAGTCGCAATTGCGTGATTAAAAGTCAGAATTCTGAGATATAAAGTCGCAATTGCGTGATAAAAAGAATTCTGAGATATAAAGTCAGAATTGCGTGATAAAAAGTCAGAATTCTGAGATATAAAGTCGCAATTGCGTGAATAAAGTCAGAATTCTGAGATATAAAGTCGCAATTGCGTGATAAAAAGTCAGAATTCTGAGATATAAAGTCGCAATTGCGTGATATAAAGTCAGAATTCTGAGATATAAAGTCGCAATTGCGTGATAAAAAGTCAGAATTCTGAGATATAAAGTCGCAATTGCGTGATATAAAGTCAGAATTCTGAGATATAAAGTCGCAATTGCGTGATAAAAAGTCAGAATTCTGAGATATAAAGTCGCAATTGCGTGATAAAAAGTCAGAATTCTGAGATATAAAGTCGCAATTGCGTGATATAAAGTCAGAATTCTGAGATATAAAGTCGCAATTGCGTGATAAAAAGTCAGAATTCTGAGATATAAAGTCGCAATTGCGTGATATAAAGTCAGAATTCTGAGATATAAAGTCGCAATTGCGTGATAAAAAGTCAGAATTCTGAGATATAAAGTCGCAATTGCGTGATATAAAGTCAGAATTCTGAGATATAAAGTCGCAATTGCGTGATAAAAAGTCAGAATTCTGAGATATAAAGTCGCAATTGCGTGATAAAAAGTCAGAATTCTGAGATATAAAGTCGCAATTGCGTGATATAAAGTCAGAATTCTGAGATATAAAGTCAGAATTGCGTGATAAAAAGTCAGAATTCTGACGTTTTTTTCTCGCAATTGTGAATATATCTTTTGACTTACTCGCAGACATATGGAAGCCCATTTCCGCCACATAATAAAAAAATAAAAAGTCGAAATTATGACTTTAAAAGTCATAATTATGAGATAAAAAGTCGAACTTTTGACATACTATGTCGAAATTATGAGATTAAAAAATCGAAATTATGACTTTAAAAGTAGAAATTATGACATAACTAAATCGAAATTATGACTTTAAAAATCGAAATTACGACATAACTAAGTCGAAATTATGACTTAGCCTGCTGACTAAACGCTGACGTGACGCGCACGACAGGATGAATTGCGAACACATTAAACAGTATTTTGATCGTGGTTATACTAATGATGAAATTCTTGCCGTGTTAGCGGAACGGCATGGAATAGCTCTGAGCAAACGCAGTCTTGAGAGGATTTTGAGCAAGAATAAGCTTTGGCGGAGAAAGAACAAAACAGACGTGGCAGAGGTGGCAGCTTTCATTGAACAGCAACTTCAAACATCTGGCCAATGTCATGGCTATAGATGGATGCACCAGAAATGCTGGCTGAATGACATTATAACTGACAGGGAAACGGTGCGAGTTCTGCTGCGGCTCTTAGATGGTGAAGGGGTTGATTTGAGGTCAAGAAATCGACTGAGGCGGCGTGTGTATCATAACCGTGGTCCTAACTTTGTCTGGCATATAGATGGCTATGATAAACTGAAGCCGTTTGGAATTGGAATAAGCGGATGTATAGATGGATTTTCCAGGAGCATGATGTGGCTTGGCATACAAGACCAACAGTGACCCAAGACTTATTGCTGGATACTTCATGGATGCCGTAATTAACGCTGGGGGTTGTCCTGCTAGAGTAAGGCTAGATTTAGGAACAGAAAATGTTCACGTGGCTGAGATGCAAAGATTTTTGACTTTTTCTGAGGATCGACCAGAAACAGATCGTGTTACTTTTGGCCCAAGCTCTGGAAACCAGCGCATCGAAAGATGGTGGCTCACTTTGCGAAGTGAATGTGTCCAATTTTGGATAGACCTCTTTGACAAGATGAGAGAAGACGGGCACTTCGCAGACACTTTTTTGGACAAATCTTTGGTCCAGTTCTGTTTCCTTAACAAAATTCAGGTGAGTTTATCTCGTTAATCTCAATTGCCTTGCTTGCCTATACATTATTTAATTCATATTGAAGAGATAGTTACCAACTTTCTGTGAAGTTCTGTAGATAGGCTTAATAATGCCTAAATTTGTCGTGACATATTCAAAATTATCTGGCTAAGCTTTAACTTTACAAAAGTATTCTTAATATGTTAAAAGGGAATACCGTAGGCATATATGGTTTAAACCAACAATTTCAAAACTCATGAGTCATGAATTATGAAAACAAATACCATAGATGTTAACATGAGAAAAGCTTTAATTTAATCTGATTGAAGAAAAGCTCTGTAATTTTGTCTACACAGGGCTTCACAACACACACAAAAAAACCATGATATTTTAAGGGTGTTAAGGGTCAAAATACGGAGCCCCGGACATGACATGCAGGAAAAAAATAGGCCTAGTAATTCGTTCCCTCGATTTACTAAATTAAATTAGTAAATCGTGTGCACGATATTCCCCTTGCATACCATGTGCGGGGCTCCATACAAAACTCACTATAGTTGTTTTGTTTATATTGTCACTTCCAAGTGTCCACCACCACCAGATGTCACCAAAGGGATACTTCACCAAAAAATAAAAATTCTGTCATTTACTCACCCTTATGTTGTTCTAAACCTGTATGAGTTTCTTTATTCTGTTGAACAAAAGAAGATATTTTAAACAATGCTGGTAATCAGACAGTTGATTAAGGAAGTCAATGGCTACCATCAACTATCTGGTTACCAACATTTATTTTTATTTTTTAAATATCACCTTTTGTGTTCAACAAAACAATGAAACTTGTACAGGTGTGGAACCACATGAGGGTGAGTACACAATGACAGAATTTTTGGGTGAAGTATCCCTTTAATTAAAACATGGAATTGTAACTTGGCTCACCTAATATTCATTATTGTCCTCACTCATTTTGTGTATATTTAATGTTATAAATCATTTATAATGTATTATGCATACCAAATATGTAAAATACCTTAAATTACTCTTCATTGCAGTTTCTGTGATTTGATTACCTGGTTCCATGATTCACACTCTGTGTGGTTCTCCTGCTACACGCAAACAGCTTTCTAATCATGTTTTAAAACATGTTTCCTTACAGGAAGAGCTTGATGACATTGTCTTCGCTTGGAACAACCACAGAATAAGGCCAGTCCACAACTCACGATCACCGCATGGCCGACCTTCCATCATGTATGCTGTGTCTCATCTATATGGAGCCACAGACCACCTGCATACAGTGTGTCTGGAGAAGGTTCAAGTCTGTTTAGAAGAGTGTGTTTTCAAGGACTTTCCATGCGAAGAAGACATTTTTAACATATGTGTTGATCTTATGTCAGAGCATGATTTGAACCTTACGAACGATGTGTTTGCAGAAGTGGACTTGTACATATCTCTTAGGGAGCTAATTAACAGTGAGTTGGAGCCTCATAACTAAAAAAAATATGTGTTGCTGCAGACCTAACATTTGACATTTGTATTCTAAGGGTCAGTAGTGAAGACAAACAGGTTATGTTTTAAACAGGGAATGCTTTAATTGTCCCAAAATAACACATTCCAACATATCAGCAGAAAAAATAAAAAATAAATTGTAGAATATGTGTTATAGTCATGACAGAACAGTGATGATGAGAATACTAGAAAAACAAAAGGAAAGTGTTATATAATAAAAAAGTGCATCAAAATAAAATTTATCATCGAATATACATGACAGATTATTTTGTAAACTTGTTGTAAAGTTGTAACTGGGCCTTTTAAACCTTGTGCCTCAGAGAGAGTATTAACAGGAACTTTGGAAATATGAACATGTACAACATATCTTGAAAAAGAAATAAAAAAATAAAGCCTGCTGTGACCTCAATTATGTTGTTGAAGCTTAACCTTCCTAATAGTAAGTCTGTACTAGACTTTCTATTACTATAAGTGTACTGGACTATATCCATGACCCATATGTTGCTCTCTAACACTTTGTTCATTTCATGGCGAAACTCTGGGTAGTTATCATAATTCACAGGCAGCTCCAGGTAACAGCCACATGTGTGTGCAATGGGTCGTCTCTGAAAGCCTTCCAACTGTGTGAAGCTAATGGTGATGTTCTTTCCCAGGAACAAATCTGACCCGGTGCAAAACCGAAGGAAGAGGGACAGGTGTTGTTTATCTGCTTCTCTGAGAAATGTACTTAGATACCTGCCAGTGTGTTTTTGTTGTATGTTCATCGTAGCAGGGTAGGCTATTGATTTCATGACCTTTCTTGATGTCGGTTGTAGTTCATCATAGGCAGCTGTGATGTCCAGGAGTTCAGTTTTCATAGGTGCAAGCACATAATGCCACTGCTCTATCACAAATGCAGGTTCTTGAATTAGTTTCTGATGTGCCATCTCTTCCAAGAGCTGCTCGATATTATCAGCTGTTGGGACTCTTCTGCAGTTATGATGATCCATGACCTCAAACAGCTCTTCTTTGTCCACATCTTCGAAATCTGAACGGCAAGATTCTAGGATCATTCTGTCTGATTCTGTAACATACTTGAGAAAGCAGTCCACAAGACTTGTTGAAACACATCCATGGGCTGCCTGTTCCAGCATTACAGGTGCTATTTTTACAGGCAGGTACTTCTCTTTTTGCCAACCAAATGCAAGGATTCGTCCAATGCTTTCCCACTGTTGTTGACCGAAGTCATGTCGTAGATATGGGACCTTAAAGCTGTTTCCCAATGTGCATTGCTCATAAAAGTCATTCCAAAACTCTGAAAGCACATCCCTCAAAACTCCCCCTTCATCAACAGCATTTTCCAGCCGCCCATCGGGAAGAATGACTTTCATTGATATGTCATCTGTCAAGACACTTTTGTCACAAAAATGTGCGATAAGCTGTCGAAGGGCCTGACCGCGATGAACAACAAGAATTTTCTTCCCAGCAGGCACAGAACGTCATAAGACGTTAGTATTTGGTTAAATTTAGGTCGCGACGTCTGGTAACCAAAATTCAATGTCAAACCAACGTCTAATAACAACATTAATTTGACGTCCAATACCGACGTCATTTGACATTGATATTTTGTTGGTTTTAGGTTGTGGTATTAACTAACTAAAATCCAACATCGACTCAACGTCTTAAGCCAACGTCAATTTGACGTCAAATACTGACATTTAGTCGTCAGATATGGCAACCAAAACCCAACGTCTTCTATACGTCAAAGTGGTAACGTCTATTCAACGTCAAACTCTAACATCATTAGACATTGATCTTTTGTTAGTTTAGGTTGTGGTATTAACTAACTAAAATCCAACATCGACTCAACGTCTTAAGCCAACGTCAATTTGACGTCAAATACTGACATTTAGTCGTCAGGTATGGCAACCAAAACCCAACGTCTTCTATACGTCATAGTGGTAACGTCTATTCAACGTCAAACTCTAACATCATTAGACATTGATCTTTTGTTATTTTAGGTTGTGGTTTTAACCAACCAAAATCCAACATCGAATCAACGTCTTAAACCAACGTCAAAATGACATCAAATACTGACATTTAGTCATCAGGTATGGCAACCAAAACCCAACGTCTTCTATACGTCAAAGTGGTAACGTCTATTCAACGTCAAACTCTCACATCATTAGACATTGATCTTTTGTTAGTTTAGGTTGTGGTATTAACTAACTAAAATCCAACATCGACTCAACGTCTTAAGCCAACGTCAATTTGACGTCAAATACTGACATTTAGTCGTCAGGTATGGCAACCAAAACCCAACGTCTTCTATACGTCAAAGTGGTAATGTCTATTCAATGTCAAACTCTAACATCATTAGACATTGATCTTTTGTTATTTTAGGTTGTGGCATTTACTAACCAAAATCCAACATCAATAAGGGTCTTATCTAGCGAAACGATCGCTCATTTAAAAAAAAAAATTAAAAAGTTTAAGTTTTATAAGCACAAATGCTGGCCTTGCTCTTTTCTCCGATGCGCGTTCGTGACGTCACGTAATACGCAATTACGTTGAAAAGGTCACGGTTGACCTAGGCGTAGCAACCACAGTTTCATTAGCTCAGGATTGTGTATAGGAAATCTCTGAAAAGTCACAAATTTCTGTTCTTTTTAAAAAAAAAATGTTCTTTTAGGCTTTCTAATATTAAAACACTGACCGCCAGAGTGAGTTTTTTTTTTAAGGCGACCCTTATTTTAGAACGTTTGCCCTTATTGTTTCCATGGCGACGCGTGCGTGTCACGAGCGCTGAACGTAGCCACAATAACACTGTATGAGAGATGGATCACTATTATTTTGTTTTTCCTTTTTTATTTAAAATATTCGCAAACTTGCTTACATGTCTTCAATTATATGATATTCCGATTCTCAAATATGTGTGTGTGAGTGAGTGTGTTTTGTTTTTTAAAAACTTTTATAAATGATCTTTATCTTGATCTATAATGCGAGATGGGCGCCGCCATCTTAGTTTGCACTGCAGTTCACAGAGTTCTGTCAGTCTGATTTACAGCAGGTGAATACATCAGTTTCTCCTGAAATATATGCAAGTAAGTGGCTGGTGAACTGGAAGAATAAGAGAGTAAACTTTATAGTTACTTAGACCCATTATGTGTGTCTGATATGAATAAATGTCGGCAAATTATATTTGAATTCACTGTTTATTGATGATTCCACTGACGTCTGACATCAGTGTGTATTTTATAAACTCTAAATGTATTGTTTAATGGTGCTTATGCGTATTTAAATGTCTGAAACCTTAAAAGAAACATTATGTGGCTGAAAACACTGCATAGCTGTGATGACAAGAGAGCGCGTGTCCGTCTCGCAGCCAGACCAAGTAGATATCGCTGCAGCCCGGAGACCCGCAAGTGGGAGGAGCTTACGCCAACAACAGCAAGTGGGTGGAGCTTATGCCGCAAGTAGGCTGGAGTTCATAGTCTCTTAAAAAATGTATATATAACGCATTTTCATAGTTTGAAATTCTTACATTTTTGTAATTATTGTTTGTATCCAAATACCATTCATTGTCAACACTGAATCACGTTTTTACACTATTTTTTCAAAAGGCTTATAAATCATACAGAAGGATTTTTTTTTTTTAATTAAAAATGTGCACAGTTTCCTGTAAGGGTTAGGTTTAGGTGTAGGGGTTGGTGTAGGGCAATAGAAAATACGTTTTGTGCAGTATAAAAACCATTACGTCTATGGAATGTGCCAACAAATCACAAAAACAATGTGTGCATGCGATTGTGTGTGTGTGTGTGTGTGCGCGCTACCGCCACTAGGAGCCTGAACAATATTACATTACATTAAACAAACCAATTAAAATCTTCTATTACTTTGTACCGCCCACTTGCGGCTTAATGTCCCACCCACTTGCAGCTGCTCCACCCACTTGCAGCTGGCTCCGACCTCTGTTTATACACAAATCCGCCGCGAACTCTATGGGCGCCGCCATCTTGCCTGCCGCCATTACTGCGTGCCTGCGAAGTGTGACGGTGTGACCATAGACGGGTGTGACACTTATCGGTGCCCTCTAATGACATTTCAATGAAAGCGCATCCTGCTCATTAAAGAAAATGTCTGGTGAAAGGGAACATTGGGTAGATGATGTCAGGCAGTGGCCAAAACTTACCGATAAAGGTAATTTATTGACAACATAATGTAATAATGTAAAAATGTAATGTAATTAAGAAGTGTATTAATTGATGACAACAATAAAACCGAACGCTGTCCTTACTAGCTGTGTTGCTAATATGTTCACAAGCTTCACAAGTTTCAAATAATTATTAGGCCATCCTTAAAAATATTCTTGTTTGCCATAACCCGACCGACCCTGTCAATTTAGGACCGACCCAATTAATTATTTTTTCCCCTTTTAGTCCGACCGACTTGCCGATTGTAATTGCGTTAAGACCCACGGATATTTTTTTACTCTTCAAACAGCTAACGTTAATACAAATGCAATAAAATGTGAGACACACGCAATTGACGCTTTTCACACGCTCTCACGCCACACATCCATTTTCTCACGCACAGAAAAATCGCGAAGTAAAGAGGACACAGAGACCGACAGACTAGACAGAGCAGGTTACTTATGATAGAAAAAAATCTCAGCTCTCAGATTCTGTCAATTTTATTACGAAATTCAAACAATAAATACCGTTTTGGTGCTTGTAAATGTGACATGCTAGAAATACAGATTATACGTTGTTTGATGTTGTCATATTTTTTAATGTTATGTTCTTGTAAACACGTTTTTCAAAATGGATTTATGTATTCACACTTACCTTCGTCTGAGGTAAATCTCTCAGAAATGACCGAACGCTGTCAGCTAGCAGCCCCTCACACAGAACCTGTTTTGGCTGATATGTGTACTGTATTACATCTTTATTATATTTTTACTTATATCATTAAATAAAGTTGTTATTATAATAAAAAATGCATTATATTTAAATTATTTTTAAATAATACTGCCAGCTGAGTTGTTTTTTTCTTGAGAAAAATTAATGCCTACCTTGTGTAGCCTACCTAATATTTATCCAAATGAGTCAATATTAAATCAAATCACAATAATAATTAAATAATAATAATTGAATAAAAATAATAAAAAGTGTAGCTTACCAGAAATTGTAGCCTACCATGTAAACATTGTAACATGTCACTAAACCTAATAAAATTCTGCTTAGTTACTAAAATGTTTTGACAATCACAATACACTTATTGTGATGCAATAAAAAAATATATATATTTACATTTTTTACGACCTACCGACCATTTTTTATTTTTTTTGGCTGTTACGGCAAACCAAAATACCAAACCAAAATTTTTAAGGATGGCCTTAGCCACGACCAGTTGTAGCAATAAAATACATGTTCTTACATGTATTCAAGATTATTTTATTAATCATCTGGCATGCGATGAGCCATCTCGGTTATGTGTTTCATCCACTTTTGACGCACATCTTGGTCCTCCGCTCGACCAGGAACTCTGTGCAATCCGTATGGCCGTAAACATGGGCAGTCAATGTGCAACAAAGGTTCGTGGATTACACAAACGGTTTTATTCCAGGCCTGTAGTTTTGTGCTGTTGTTAAAACAACCAACCACACAACACGCTCTTCCCGGCATCACTGGAAAGCATACGTACTAAAAAAACTATATAGCTAACATCTGCTACAGCCTACGGGACCAACACGCTTCTTCTGCTACTTCCTTGGCAGCAAGGCACGCAGTAATGGCGGCGCTGCTTTACTTCCGTGTTTCGCCGGATTTGTCTATACCTATCTCAGCCAGAGCGCGAAAGCAGTTTGAATCTAGCAGTTATGTGACGTCGCTGAACATTCTAAATCCCATATGTGAAACCGTACGCCCAGGGGCACAGAAATAAACATCCCATATGTGGGAACGTACCGCTCAAAGGATTAAACAATAAACTGACACAAAGACATTTGAATATGTGTATTCGATCCTCCTTCCGCACATTTGTAATGTAAACAGTGGCTGCGTCCGAAACCGCCTACTTCTCTACTATTTAGTAGGGGAAAAGCAGTAGGCGAGCGATTAAGTATGTCAGAAGCAAAAAGAGTAGGCGAAAATTACCTAGGTGACGTAATAATTCTCGCGAGATTCGGCTGTGCGCCTACTTAAAGTGCGTCCGAAACCGCCTACTTACCTACTATATAAAAGGGGAAAAGCAGTAGGCGAGCGAATAAGTATGTCAGAAACCTCAGTAATCATAAATGAGTAGTCGAGGAGCTCCCGGATGGCCTACTACTTCCGCCCAGATTCTGAAGTGTTCCTCGCTGGATACTTTTCTATCCCAGGAGGCCACGGGAGAGGATACGTCATAATCAAACACTTGAGAAAAGCGACGCGGATGCTGTTCAAATGTGAGTATTGAAAACCAAAAACACATGTGTTGAACTACTGTAGAGTAAACTGCTGAATGTGTGAAGATGCTAGACACTATAGTTGTGACTTTACTGTAAAACACGATTTATTATGTATTATGTAGATAACAGGATCTCTAGTAAACACACATAACTTAATTCTCCGAAGTGGAATTACATATTCTAAACCATATACATCTTAAAGATGCTTATTAAATGTTTATTTAACCTCTGACAGGAACATATTTAAGTATTATGACTTATGAGTGATGGATTATGTATTATGAGTGATGTGTGTGTGCTATTATTCACTGTTGTCAACACTGCTTACATTACATGAATGAAAATAATGTAAATAAATAAATCTACAGTAACTACACATAAGTTTAATCTATTTTATTTGTCCATTAGTACTGTTAATACATTAAGGAACATTTGTGTTGGATAAGAAGTGAGTTAACACATCATCAACATGTGAATGTAGATTTGAGCACATAAATCTCAGAGGAAACTTGAATCTTGTCTGATGTTACAGGGACAGATGAGCACACGTGTGTTTATCCGGTAGAGGAATGATGCCATCAAAAGCTTTGAGTGAGGATACTACAGAAATGAATACAAAGTCTATTTAAATCTAAAGTCTATTTTATTTTAATTATTGGAATTTAAACAGACTTATTACAGCACTTTTCTGGTTCTTGATGTCTGTATGTTTGCTGCAGAGCTTTTGTGGAGCAGGACCTGCAAGGAAAGCTGACGACGGCATTTGTTAGAAATAAAGAGGAAAGCCTGAAACAAAATATAAAGTAAGATCATTTTGTTATTTCTAAAACAGAAATCAAATAACACTGTGCTGTTAAAATGACTGCTTTTGTATTATATTTGTGCATTATTGTAGGATGTGAATGTCCTCAGACTGGTGTGAGCACTGAGGATGGAGAGCCACAGCAGATCCTGGGAATGGTTCAGTGTTATGGACGAGATCCTCCATCACTCCTCCTTTCAAGTGACTCAATCAAGGACACACTGAAGGAGACGCTGCACAGATAAAACCAGCAAACCTTCTGCTGACCAGCTCAGTGGTTTAGCCCACCACACCACAAATGTAATGAAGCTACAACAAAAATTATCAAGTAATTGTAAAAATATGAAATGAAATATGTCAAGAAACAGAATGCTGACATTAATTAATTGTAAAATGTTTTAATCTGCTGATGGAGAACACAATATGAATGTTTGCAGCATCCAGATTGTCCCGCACATCTTCTCCCACTCCTGCTTCAAGGTTGAGGGGTTCAGGGGTTCATCATCATCATTTTCCTCATCCTCTGGATCAACACTGTCCCCATTGAGAAGAACAGCAGTAAGGGACATGATGATGAAGGTGTTCATCAGCTGCTTGATCAGAATAAAGCTGCAGAATTGGCACAGCAGTGTGAGATGACAACAGGACTGTAAATACCTGATTGTTAGATCAATACATTTGAATAAAGCTTTGTTTCGTGTGTTGTTGTCTTGTATATGTATTTATTTATTGTCATTATTACTTGTATTATTTCACTTTTTTTTTTATTAATTATGCTATTATTATCATTTAAATGTATATATTTTATTAAGCAATGAATTAATGCATGAATTGACTGTAAATTGAGATATATTCACATCAGCTGTATTTGTCTAATGTGTGTTCATGCACAGCTGTGTCATATGACAAAACATTACATTTTGCTTGTTTTACTAAAGAAGTAAAATGAAAAGTTATATAATTAATTTTTGGTCAGCATTTATCATTGTTATTGTGTATAAGTGTTGGGATGTGCTAGCAGAGCAATTCAATCTGGAGTAATCTTAATTTTAAGTAGTTATACTTAAATTTTTTGAGTATAAAATCGGTCTTCTCCAAAGGCGAGATCTTTGAGCAGCTGCTGATGTCTTCTTTGGCTTCAGACATTGCTAACACTGAGGAAAACTGCTCTAGGTAGGGTTGAGTTACTGGTGCTGTGCGGTGTTAGTGCACCTGTTCACTCATATCTTTATTTTTATTGCAGGATCTACAATTACAAGATCAGGGAAAATACCATGGTTGTATCTTTAACAATGAACAATAATAATGACAAAAAAATATGGGTTTGTATACATGATAGTTTGAGATTATATACACAGACATAAAACATGACAAGATTAAATATTTTGAATACATCATAGTGCATAAAAGTTATTTATTTGTTTATAATTTATAAGCATGAGGGATGAAACTAAAGCTAATTCAACAAGAAAAAGAGGAAAACAAATGAGATTTATGCCACTTTTGCTTGTGGATTGACATTTTTGCATATAAAATAAAGAAATTAACAATATATTCACGTGAATTTGGGTTTTTGTAACAAAAAATAAACACATCAGTAGTTAAAAATATAAGAACTTTAAATTAACCCAAATATATATTAGTTGTACTAGAATTACAAAATTACTGGCAGCTGTTTCTTCAACAAGACCACAAAATAAAAAAGTTTGATCAATATCAAGATATTTACAGATATTACAGAAGAATTAAACATGTCACTCATGTTTTCAGTTGTTGCGCTTGCGATAACGTCGTAGGTCACATGATAACGTCAACATGGCGGTTTATTCTCGGATCTCATTCATACTCAACGAGATTTGGCTATTAAGTACCTACTCTTTTAGCCCTCGTTAAGTAAGTACTTATTGAAATTAAGTACCTACTCATTGAGTAGGCGGTTTCGGACGCAGCCAGTGACTCGATACTTCCGCCTACGTCAACCGTGACCTTTTCAACGTAATTGCGTATTACGTGACGTCACGAACGCGCATCGGAGAAAAGAGCCAGGCCAACATTTGTGCTTATAAAACTTAAACTTTTTTATTTTTTTTTTAAATGACCAATCGTTTCGCTAGATAAGACCCTTATTCATCGTCTGGTGTCGTTTAAAGCCCTTTGAAGCTGCACTGAAACTGCCATTTGGACCTTCAACCGTTTGGTGCCCATTGAAATGAATGATATGGAGAAAAATCCTAGAATGTTTACATCAAAAACCTTCATTTCTTTTCGACTGAAGAAAGAAAGACATGGACATCTTGGATGACATGGGGGTGAGTAAATTATCAGCAAAAGTTTATTTAAAAGTGGAGTAATCCTTTAATAACTATACTGTAATCTATATCGTTACCGTGAAATAAAATTACTCATACTGTGAAAAAGAATTTTGGTCATACCGCCCACCAATACTTGTCAGTATACTGTTCTGCATGCTGCAAGTGAGAAAGAAACTACAAGACCTGATGTGAGATGATCATCTGCTCAGATAAACATTTATTAAATAATCCATCCATATTATCCATTGATGTTGATTCAAATTTCATTCTTTGTTGAATCTATTGGACCTATCCACCTTGACCATCTCTCTGCCATGTTACATAGCAACCATAACAGTTGCGCACACAACTTTTTCACATTTATTTTTTCCCTACCTATTTCCTAATCTGCTATTTTGAGCACATTTGTCAAATATGCAAAGCTGATTCAAATTCATTAAATGATTTTAAGATCAAGTTAATTAAAAAAAATAACTTACAGTTGTAAAAGGCTATAATTTGGGACAAACACTGCTTATATTGATTTAATACAGAACGTGATTCAGAATGCTTACATACAGGACAACGCTGTATTAATGTCAAGCCCTGTTTGCAAATATGTGCTTATGTTGCCAACTCCTTATACAATTATTGAAGACTGGTAATATAACAGAATTCATAGTGTAAAATATATCCCAACACATTGATTTTGGTACCATCTAATAGCCATATATTGCTCACCTGATTGTTGTTAGTTTGCCTTTTTGTTTTACTTCTCTATTTGTGTATATATAACAAACCTAATTAAATGTTTTGAGATTTTTCTATATATTCACATTCTTACTGACTTCTAGCATTAACTCCAGGCCAAGTTGTTGAAATGGTGCTGGTTTTACATTTTGAAATTGCACAATATCAGTTGTTCTGCAATAAGATAAAAACCTGCCAGTTTGGGTGAGCCCATGACTTTTAATCTAGCACCAAACGGAGGACCTTTATGATATCTGCATTATACTAGATATGATGAACCTTACACAAACAATAACATCTGCCTCATAATGTCTCATGTATAATTAATTATTTGGGCATTACTCTTGTATCCACAGGTTGATGACAAACGAGGTCATGGCCCGTTTCAATATGAAGGGGTGGAAGGGGAAGCTTGCTTTCACCAAGCTCAATCTGTACACTGTTGTCACAGGTAAAAATGAATAAATAAATAAATAATAAAAATATTAGTGTCGCATCACTGTGAAACCAGTGACCACATATTGTAGTCAGCTGTGATCAACACTGCACTGTTTTAGCATAATGTTTTTTATTGTTTTCTAGTGAAACTGCGGTAACTCTGGGCTTGTCTAAACAATTTTTCAGAGTTACTCATCTGTCGCACAGAAATCACACAAACGTTCATATATATGCTATTTGTTAATTGGCAGGTCATTCCTGTTGCCAGCCTACCTTTCTGTTTGAAATCTTTATTGTTCAGAACTCTAACAATTATTTTTGCATCCATACTGATATGTTGATGACTTGCATGTACAATCAGGAATGTTAAATATGTATGGCTCTTAAAGCTAAGGTAGATATTTTTTTGTTTTCTCAGAAACTGATTTAAAGCCAATCAATAATTGATGTGGTCTAAATATACTCTGTGGAAGGCATAGAAGTAGTTAATGCTTAAATTCAATGTTTACTGTAGTGCATCATATCCTATATTTCTTATGAATTTTCATTTTCAAATATTTCTTACAGAGAGTGTCCAGAAAACATCAAAAGAGACGGAGGCAAATATTGCAGCGGCCATCGCCTTTTGTTTAAAATATGCCCCAGACAGGGTGGGTGGAGGTGGCAGGAAAAAAAGCTGTGAATAAAACTGATGTTAATGTTTTGAAAAATATTCAGTTCCAATAAGGTTGGTGTTAAAATTCAATTATTTTGAAAATGTTCTGTTCCAATAATGTTAATAATAAACAAATAAATAAATCATATTTGTTATAATCCAGTTTATCTCTTTGTCATTTTTCTGATAAAACCACCAAACATTTGTAAATTCCATTTTCAAATTAAGTTAAACTATTCTTTTTGCTAATGTCTTAAAATGTAATAATTTGGTGTAGTCTCACATTGGATCTTGATCTCTCTCTGATCTTATTGTTAGAGTTTCTTGGTATGTTTTTGTTGTTGTTTTTTCTCTCTGAATGTTGATTTTTATTTTACAACAAAATTGAAGGTTTAATGTCATGCCAACAAAATCCATACTAACCATATCTTTCTTTAAAGTTGGAATTTGACAGCTTGACAATTTGTTGTTGGTTTTTGACAGATACCGATTTTTGGTTTTATTTTCCATCAAAGTGCAATGTCTCCGATGTAGGAGATTGATGTTAGTCTGACGTTGGGTTCTGACATCAACCCGATTTAAATTTTCAACCAAAATGCAACGTCTGACCAACGTTGGAGATTGACGTCAGTCTGACGTTTGGTTATGACGTCAACCAGATTTTCATTTTCAACCAAAATACAATGTAATACCAACGTTGGAGATTGACGTCAGTCTGACGTTTGGTTATGACGTCAACCAGATTTTCATTTTCAACCAAAAATACAATGTAATACCAACGTTGGAGATTGACGTCAGTCTGACGTTTGGTTATGACGTCAACCAGATTTTCATTTTCAACCAAAATACAATGTATACCAACGTTGGAGATTGACGTCAGTCTGACGTTTGGTTATGACGTCAACCAGATTTTCATTTTCAACCAAAATACAATGTAATACCAACGTTGGAGATTGACGTCAGTCTGACGTTTGGTTATGACGTCAACCAGATTTTCATTTTCAACCAAAATACAATGTAATACCAACGTTGGAGATTGACGTCAGTCTGACGTTTGGTTATGACGTCAACCAGATTTTCATTTTCAACCAAAATGCAACGTCTTACCAACGTTGGAGATTGACGTCAGTCTGACGTTTGGTTATGACGTCAACCAGATTTTCATTTTCAACCAAAATGCAACGTCTATCCGACGTAGTGGTCCAACGTCAATCTGACGTTATATTGACGTCCGGTGCCTGCTGGGTTCACTCTTTCACTCTGAACAAAGGACTCCAGTGAGTTATCAATTGGAGAAGGTACAGAATATGGTTCCTCTAAAAGAGGTAAGGTGTCATCAAGCTCAGTGTCTTCCAGCCCAGAAATGAGTCCTGTGGAGATTGTTACAGTTCCACTATCCTCCAAATTGCCCACCTCTGGCTGCCTGGCTGCATCAATCTCAATCACACTTGATGCGTCAGTCATGATAGTTATGGAGTCTGACAATAAAATATCATCACTGCCTGTTGCAATTGAAGTGCCACTCCCTACATAAATTAGGTCTGGCTCTACATTCTCAGTCAACAGAGGAGATGGGCTGGTACGTCTGGGAGACCTTGAATCTTGCACGTTTTCCCCTCCTTGTGCAATTGTTTCGCTGTTGAAGTTGAACTGTGTGTCAGAATGTGTGTCGCTAGCGATGACTTTCTAATTGGTTGTCAAGTAAAAACGCAAGACTGGTAATTTGGTCAGCTCATAAAGTTCTCCAACTGTAATCTGTTCATCTATTGTTTGCTCCTGAAAGTCTGTTACATCGACCACAAAATCTGTGAAGCTTCCCATGGAAGATTTCTCATCAGGAAAAAACAACTCAGCAGCCTTTTCAAGTAGGTCCTTTTTTCTACAGTCCTTTGACACGCTAATTTTCCGTGTACCCCCACCTTTTTTTGTTCGGACCTGAGTAAACTTCCCTTCTCGAAAATGCATCCATCCCATCTCAATTTTTCGCATACTCTTTTGACCATTTTTTTTTTCACATACATTGTCAGTGTCACCTTTGTTTCTTGCTAGCCTGGTTCTCAGTCGATCAAAAAGTTTAGATTTTCGGCCACTGGGATCTTGTTCTTTTCGCCTGCAGTATCCACGAATAGCCAGTCGGTCACCATAGGAAGGCAGATATTCCTTCAGCTGGTCATCTGTCATAATCTGTATGACACTGCAATCAATCTGCAAAAAGATTATAAAAACTTTTAAAATACTTTAAATATAAGTTTAACATTCTCTGATGACAGTGACCCTGTGAGGTATAATTCAGAAATATTATTCATTTGACTTAACTGACATTATTGAGATCTGAACTGAGCTGGACAATGACATTACTGTTTTCTGCAGAAGATCTGCTTTATAGCTTAATTTAACTTATTTTATAATTGATCTTACAGAGTTATTGAATGGAACTGATCTGACTTCAGCTGAACAATGACACCATTTATTATTTTTATACGACCATTATTTTCTAGTTTCTTACTGTAAAGCTGCTTTGAAACAATCCCCCGATTTCACAGACAAGGCTTAGCTAGTCCCAGACTAAAATGCATGTTTTAGTGTTTTAACTAAAAGCAACTTGCACTGTCTTGCATATCTTAAAATGTCAGTTCCATTGTTTTGTCTCAAGATGCACCAGCAAATGTTTTAATTGAACTAAGGCCTAATCCAGGCTTAGTCTTACTCCTGTCTGTGAAACCAGGCCTATATGTATTGTATTAAGCACTATAGAAATAAAGGTGACTTGACTCTAATGTAAGGTATAACTGGAATAATGTACAGTCAAATGGTTGTTATAACCCCAGAGATTTACAGAGTGTACTGAGTTATAGAGGCAGTTTTTTTTTTTTGACCCAGAAACATATGATTCAGTACTCGGTATATCATGAAAGAAACCAGACAGAGCAGTTCTACTAGAGAAATTTTAACAGAATATATTGTTCCAAGTCTCTCTATGACATTTTTAGACATAATTTTTTTTTCAGTTTCATGATTACCTTATCCTGTTGCATTTGCTGTATGATGTCATCAGTGATGTTTCTTGACTTCAAAAAGTCACAAATGTCATCCATCCTAATCCTATAAGAACAGAACAATGATATATAGCATAAAATTGCCTCAATGCTGCTGGTTACGTCCATTAACATAAACTCCGGCGTTAGCTGCTATTGCCATCCAGTGGTGAGTATGACACGACTTTGAACGAACGATAGGAATCACAACGAGAAATCTGTTTGTTCAATCTTTTTCAATAAACAAAACTGAATTCACGATTGTATATAGTGATGACAAATAAATAAGTTACCAAATGGAATTATTAGTTCCTAAATATAGCCTATGTAATTTATAACTTTTTAAAAAATCACACTTTAGACCTAGCCTATATGCCAATAACAACACATGGATGGCTACTCCATTACTCATAAAAATACAGTTTAATGACAGAACCACGTTCATGCATTGAAATTGACATATATATATATATATATATATATATATATATATATATATATATATATATATATATTCCAAATATAACGAATATACATCACACAGGATACATGAATTATAATCTTAATTTTCTGATTTTTTACTTATGTGCAATAGTTTATTCTGTGTAGGCATATACTGACTTACTTGGGGTTATGCAATTCTTTGCTTAAATCCTTTCAAACGTGTGTTTGCTCCGAGAGCTATTCCGTGCCGTTCCGCTATAAGGCAAGAATGTAATCAAACCACGATTAAAATGCTCCTTAGCTGTGTTCACAATTCTATGGAAGCATTCATCTTGTGTCTTGCCGTGTCGGGCGCGTCAGATCAATGAGCTTGGAAGTCAGCAAATAATAATAATTTCGATTTAGTTATGTCATAATTTCTACTTTTAAAGTCATAATTTCGATTTTTTAATCTCATAATTTCGACATAGTATGTCAAAATTTCGACTTGGTATGTCATAATTTCGACTTTTTATCTCATAATTATGACTTTTAAAGTCATAATTTCGACTTTTTATTTTTTTTATTATGTGGCGGAAATGGGCTTCCATACGACTTTATATCTCATAATTCTGACTTTATATCACGCAATTGCGACTTTATATCTCAGAATTCTGACTTTTTATCACGCAATTGCGACTTTATATCTCATAATTCTGACTTTATATCACGCAATTGCGACTTTATATCTCATAATTCTGACTTTATATCACGCAATTGCGACTTTATATCTCATAATTCTGACTTTATATCACGCAATTGCGACTTTATATCTCATAATTCTGACTTTATATCACGCAATTGCGACTTTATATCTCAGAATTCTGACTTTTTATCACGCAATTGCGACTTTATATCTCAGAATTCTGACTTTTTATCACGCAATTGCGACTTTATATCTCAGAATTCTGACTTTATAACTCGCAATTCTGAGATAAAAAGTCGCAATTAATCTTTTTTTTTTTTAGTGGCGGAAACGGGCTTCCATAGACAACAGACTTGTCTTCATTCAGTTGGAGAAAGTTGTTTGCCAACCAACACTTCACATCAGCCAAACAGTTAAAGAAAGACTCGAGAAGATAGCTCCCCATGTTTTATAGAGAAGTAAATTTGGGAATCATCAGCATACAGATGGTAATTTATACTGTGCTTATCAAAAATCTTATCATGATCGACCATATTGAAAGCAGGACTGAGATCTAACAATAGAACAACAAGACTACATGAATCTACATCTAATAAAATATAATTTGAAACCCTCAATAGAGCAGACTCTGTGCTATGACCAGCTCTGAAGCCTGATTGAAATCTATCGAGATATTATTTCTAACATTCAGTTGTACAAATACAATTTTCTCTAATGTCTTTGAAATGAAAGATCATTTTGAAATAGGACGAAAGTTATTCATGTCAGATGCATCAAGATTCACAACTATTGACAAATGATAACACGCTTGGACTAATTGAGTCCACCACCTCCTAACTAAAGCAGATGAGATAACATCACATGAGGAACAAGTAGGCTTCATATGTGCAACTATGTCTTGAAGTTGTGACAGACACAGGAACAAAACTAAATTTTTTCAAAGGAGCAACAAAAGTAGCAGGATCATTACTAACAGATGAAATCCAAGAGCGAATTCCAACAATCTTACCAGTAAAAATGTTCACTTTCACTTCACATGTGTCCACAGAAAAAGAAATTGAAGGAAGGACAACTGGTTGAAGTACTGTAATAGTAGAAAAGAGTATTTTTGAATTATGACAATTCTTTGAAGTAATGTCAAAAAAACTGTTTGATCTAGCTAATTTAACTACTTTTTCGAAACTTCGTCAAACAATCTCTCAAAGATTCATACGAGACTTGTAATTTATCTTTGAGCCATTAACGGTCAGCCCTTCTGCACTCTTGCCTAAGAGTATTGCTATTGCTGTTCAACCAGGGCTGAGTCTTGACTTTCTTCTTCCTAGTTTTCAAAGGAGCCACAGAATTCAAAACATCAGAACATGAAGAGTTAAACTGGATCATCAACTCATCAGGTCCCATACCAGAACAAAACATCTAGCAACCGAGATACAACAGCAACCAAACCATCATTAGCCTGACCATTATAAGAAAAAGTAGGGTTAAACAAAACAGTCTTGTGCTCAGAAAATACAGTGTCAGCAATTTGCACACTGCCAACAGAAAAACCAAGTGTTAACTCTATATCGAGAGTATGACCACGTTCATGTGTAGGGCCTAAAACACACTGATAGACCAAATGACTCTAATAGATGATTAAACTCTGGTCTGGAAGAACAACACACGTGAACATTAAAATCCCCCAAAATAAATATTATCTGAACATGGAATAACCAATAAAAAAATCACTTATAAAATCTTTATGATGTGAGGTCTATAAATAAGAGTACACAATACAGATTTAAAAGAATTCAACATAACTGAACCTCAAACTTTGAGTAAGTCTCAGTAGATAGAAGTCTGTATTTAAACTTATTTTAAAAATAACAGCAAGGCCCCCACCCTGTCCAACTGACCTCGGGGAGCTAAAAAAGCTACAGTCTGGAGGAGAGAAAGTTCAGAAAAAGGAGCCATATCACCAACCAGATTTTATTATAACCAAACTACTGCAGATGATAGACCAGTGGGCTACAGAGATATGCTGAAATGTGTAATTTAAATTAATAAAACTATATTTTGGAATATTACATGTCTGAATCAAGTTTAATGCAGTTTTAATAAATTAGTTTAGTCAAAACACGTTATAATTTTCAAATAAATAAAATTAAGCCAAGTGTTATCTTTATTTACTGCACGCCTCTGATCACACGCTTCTCCAGTCTTCACAAAGAGTTGCACACTCACGTAATTTAAAAAACGGTCATTGCGTTTTACTGACTGACTATAATTATTTATAATTAATATATGTATGAGTGTAAATGGTGTGATTTCAGTGACATTTGACACATAATTAAAGACAACATTATGGTAACCGAGAAGTTTTTGTTTACCAACCAAAAGAGAGCACGTCCCGCTAATTCAGTGAATTCTCGTTTTTTGTTTTATAAAACAAAAAAAAAGGAAAGAAAAAGGAGCCGTTTTCTAATTTTTCAATTTTCAATATTACGTTAAAAAATGACTGAACGAATGATACACAGATTATACCTTATGTAACGAATACGGTTCCCGTGGCTCTTCATCCCGGCCACCGGAGGGAGCCGTCACCGGAATATTGACTCTTTCCATTCTGGACTACATTTCCCATAGGCCCTCATTCCTGGGACTGATTGTGCACACACCTGCATGTCATCACATACACTCCATATAACACACACACACACATACATGCACCGCGAAGTCTTGATTTGCCTAGGTGATCATTTCTGAGCTTTCCTTTGTTGGACTGTTTCCCTGTTACCGTTTGGACTGTTTATTCTCTGTGAACCTCTGCTGCCGACCCTGATCTTTGCCTGTCTCCTGGACTCTGTTTGCTTGCCGCCTGCCACGATCCCTGCCTGTTGTAAGACCTTGATTACTTGCCGCCTGTCTCGACCTAAGCCTGTCCCCGTTTACGATTCTGCTCTATCCCTGTTTGTACTGTATTGTCTTCAGTTAATAAGCACGCTGCACATGGATCCTCACGCTGTTGACCCATCATTACACCTTACATGTATAACCTTTAGTTTGATAAGATAAAAAGTTTTTTTGTGAAAAAAATCATACTTACCTTTTTAACATGTGCTTTTCTCCACCACACCCAAATAGAAATGATGGTTGCTTCCTGGATTTGTGGTCACATGGCAAAAAATCTGTATGGGATCAATTTAGTCTGCTGTCTGCGATCTATATTGCCCTCTTATGCCATTTCAGTTTGCCTTGTTGCAAAGTGGTTAAATCTGACTTTGCAGTAACTCAAGGAGACCATTTTTACCAATAAATGAATATGACTCATTTCAACACATGTGGCAAACATATGGCTGTGTAGTTGTGGGACAATATCTCTCTCAGCACAATCCGCTATAACCTCACTGGAAATGGCTAATGTGATTCCTCATCCACAGGGAAGCTGAACTCCACTTGTTGTGATCCTTCTCTGAATGTACTTCTCTGTGGTCAGACAAACGGACACCATGCCTGGTGAGGGTTTCTGCAGGCCACCTCTGTTTTTTAGATGAATGAAATCATGTGCAGCACCATCAGTTGTTAATACCTGTGAACACGGCAAGCAGGTGATTTTCTCTTTCATCTTCTTGACCACAAATCCTGTGATGTAGCTGATCGCTGCTTCTTTGTATTCAGAAAGGCTGCATACATCAGGGAGGACAGGAACTGTGTCATCCTCAGGCACGCTCACTTCCACCAACTGCACTTCCAATCTTCGGGCAACATTCACAGATGCAGGTGTTGAGTTGAGGATGTGAGTGTTGTCTCGAAGGAAACTGTTTCCTGTGCCTGTTTTCACTTGCTGCCTCACAAGTAGGCGTTTGTATGCTCCTCTGAACTGCCTGGCATTGGGGTTGTCGTTGGGACCACCTCTTGCTCTTATGGCAGCAAAGAAGAGCTCCAGGTGGTCCTGACTTAGATTGCAGGTGAGAAGATATATGCATGGTGCATTGGCCCTCTCTACAAGGTCATGGTAGATGTTAAGATCACTTCTGCCAATAGCAATGAAGCCATATATGGCAGTCTTTTTTTTGGTGGTGTGAAATGGCACCATTTTGTTGTACTGCTGGACCTTCAAGCCACAGAGCATGGTTTCTGCCTTCTTCATAATGGTCTCAACCTGATCTTTAGTTGTTGGCTTGTTTGGGGCTATGAAACCTTTTCCATAAGGATTTCTGCTGTTCAGCGCATCAAAAGCTGCATCTACAGTGCGCAAAAACTGCACAGTTGCAGCACAACCTTTGAACTCCTCCATCTTCAAGCCTTGCTCGCAGAACTCCATGGTATCTGCCACACTGCTGCTGAAGATCTGTGCTGCCAGGTGAACTTTCATTTTTTGTTTTCTCCACTGTAAATGAGCCATTCTTAGCTTGTTTCCCAGTCGCAGGCCTTCTTTCTCTTGAAGTTCATTGAGGGCTTCAATGTACTTCCACTTTATCTTCCTTCCATCTTCTGTCTCAAATTCTAGGGAAGATGCAAAGGCATTACGAAGAAGCTTTAGCATGTGGCATGCATCCAGGATCACATGTATTTTATGTGTAGGGTCTTCAGGATGCAAGAAGTAGGGCTTCATGTTGTTGATATTCAGGTCAGCGCCAAGTTCCCTTATCATCGCCAAGTTGGTTGTGGGGGCATCACATGTAAGTGAGATAACTTTAACACCAACCTCATGAAGCCTGCTAAGGCTCTCCCTAATGACATTGGCTTTCTCTGATCCATCCATTCCTGTGATGAGAAAGTATGCTATGGGAATTTTTCATGACTCATTTACAGCCACAACCATGAGGACCAAGGCCTGGGTCGCCAGCGTGTTGTCAATCTTTCCAGTGCCTATGTCCACATAACCATGGAACTGGTCTCCAGCAAATTCAGTCATCTTGTAAATATACATTTCATCCATCATTAGGGCACAGACCGTTTCTTTTCCTTTCTCTCTGTTTTCCTCTACATGGCTTTTTAGCGCTGTGAAAGATGCCACAGTAAATCCTGGATCAGCTGAGACACTGCTGTACCAGCTGCGAATGGTGTGACTGTGTGGCAGAGCTTTCTGAAAATTGTCACACACATAGTCATATGCCTTTGGGGAGTAAAAAAGTAGCGTGGTGGCAAACTGCCTCAGCTCCTCCGAACACTAAGCTGTTTTTTTTCCCTGCTGTATATTCAACAAGATGTGCTTTGGCACACCATCAATTGACTCAAGCAAAGAGGCACATTCACTGGATATCATCAGCTTCTTCTTGAGTTCTTTAGTGACATCCTTTAAGGTGGAGATCTTTTTTTTTTTTTTAGACGCCTGGACTTTTGGGATTGCATTTTAAGCTTTTTCCTGTGTTTAGTCAGAATTTTGTCAGTGCCCTGATTTTTCCGTTTCAAAGACCTTGGAGACCCTAGGTTGTAGCTGTGATCCTCTAGAACGCAGTGATGTTTTGCATATCTAGCACTTGAAGCTGCATATCTATGATCCTCATTGATATCCACTGTTACAGCAGTGTCAGCTTGACAGATGTCATTGCTAAATGGGATGTTCCCATTGGCATTTTCAGTCAGGGTGACATTGCTGTAATCGGCAGCAGATTTCAGGTTAAGGCTCTTGTCAACTGGAGAATCCTCTTTATCGTCTCCTGTAACTTTGCAGTACAAAAACAAGCACCCACTTACCTCTGAATTATCACTCTCAAAAATCTTGCGCCTTACCACTGTACAAGAGGACTTCACCAGATGACAAGGAAACGAGAAAATTGTTGGAACTGCTGTACTCTTAAGACGGCGATTCCCCAAAAGAAAAGGAAAAAAAATAATAAAGTACAATTATGTCTTTTGAATAAAAGCACTGGATGCCACTGAAATGTTTTTTCAGTCTTCTATCAATGTTGAGTATGTTAACGTCAATTATATTAAAGGAATAGTTCACCCAAAAATGAAAATTGTATGTGTTTCTTTGTTCTGCTGAAAACAAAAGAATATATTTTAAGGAATGTTGGTAAGAGAGTTGATGGGATCCACTGTCTGCCAAGCACTTACGACAACTCACAATCCACTAACCGAATGCATGCTTGGGCTAAAATCTGATCATCTGAATGTGATGTTTTTTCAGCCACATTGGCAGCACAATTATTCTGCTGATTTTTTTTTACCTTTAAGTCCATGGTGAAAGCATGCTCTTCAAAATGAGCCCTGCAAAGACGAGATGACGTTGTTGGTTAGCTTGGGATAATTTTCATTTTATAGTGGACGAAGTTTAATTACTTAAGCCACGAAGGCGTAGTTTGCTTAAAACAAGTGCAGTGCTTCTCAAACCTGTCCTGTGGACCCCTCATCATTGCACATTATGGAAGTCTGTCTTATTAGAAACATTCAATTCAAATCCTGCAATCACTACTAATGAGCTGATGTGTTGAACCAGGTGTGTTAGATGAGGGAGATATGAAAAATGTTCAGTGGTGGTTGGAGCTGAGGATAGGTTGTGTTTGAGGTCGTCTTTTCTCTGGCTGAGGAAACAGGTGTCAAACTTAAGCAATTTTGTAAAAGACCAAATGGGTGGAAAGACAACACAACTTGAGCCACAGGAAAATTGATCTCGAGATCAAAAGAGACAGAGACAATGCAGACTTAAATACATAAATATTTTATTATTAGTATATATCAGGGCTTAAAAACGAAATTGTTCCACTCCAAGCAGAATCGGTAATTTCTGTTCCAGCATTCCTTCATATTATAAACGTTCCGAAACTGGTTTGATTAGAAAAGAAAAAAAAGGTTAATAATGTTATTTTTATTTTATTTGTTATTTTTGCATGTAGCCTACTTATTATTATTATTATTATTATTATTATTATTATTATTAATAATAATATTTATTAAAAAACAAAGAGAGTGTATTTGCCATCTTAGCCAATAGGCAAACAATTAGGCTATCTTTTATAACAAGATTCTGTCCAAATGTAAACCTATTAAACGAAAGGAAAAACAATGGTTCATAAATTAGAGTATTTTTCAAGATATTTTAATGTTTGCTGCATGGTTAAAAATACCGATGCAAAAGTTACATCACATAGGCCTATACGTCACATTTTATTATTACATTTAGAAATAATGATAATAAAGTTATCGTACAGCCTACATAGCTTTGTTTATAATATTTGTAAACATAAATTATGAACAAAACTGTCCTATATTATTTTACCTATCCACTTAGCCTATACTCCACAACAAAACCTCTAAAGTTAACAGCTGGACTATTCAGGTTAAATAAAGTCAAGCCAAAACGAATAAAAAAAATTCTCTTTTCTTTTTTAACGCCATTCCAGCTTCTATTGCTATATTCAAGGCGAGAAACAGGTTTATTTATTGAAAATAAAACTAAATAAGATGCAAAACGAATTAATTTAAAGTGAATCTGTAGCCTACCTTTCTCATTCGTCACAAATTCAACTGTACACAAGTACACATCCCTTGTGTCTCGCGACTGGACAAAGAGGAGGGAGTCCTTTCTAATCCAGCGTATGCTGCCATGGGGAGATTTTGAGTCCAGACTATTGATTTATTTTTTTTGGAAAACCAATTCTGTTTGTTCGGATAGTTCCACATGCCCAGATCCTCTTCTGAAGGAGGTCGCAGAAAATTGAGGGACTTGTGTAGAAATTATCTACAAACAGCTTGTAGCCAGTGTCAAGCAACTGTGTGTCAACAAGCTCCATTACTGACTCGTAACTGAGCCCCTTGCCAGTATTTCCCTGCAGCTTTCCTTTGTAGACAAAAAAAGTCACATGTGTACCCATTGCTTGAGTCTGCCAGAACAAAAAGTTTGTATCACCAGCGAACAGGCTTATTTTTCATGTATTGTTTTAGTCTTATACGTGCTTTAGAGGCAACCATCCGTTCATCTATTAAAATTTCCTGGCCAGGGTGATAATTTGTTTTACAGGCATCCCTCATCTCAAAGTAAAGTGGCTTTATTTTGCTGAGCCGATCAAATCCTGCTGTACCTTTTCTCTGCTCATTAGCAGCATCATCCACCAAGCTACTGAGGTGAAGGGATCCTAAGAAACTTCTTTCCAGTGATCAGCTTTTTAGGAAATGGCAAGTTGTACAAATGACTTCCTCACCAGTAATCGGTAAGTGCAGGCAGTTTTACTAAACCCATATATATTACTATGGCCATAAATGCAAACATGTTCAGTAATGTGATGTCAATTCACAGGTTGGAGGGCTTTGAGTGGTGAGTTGTGCCATAGTCATTGGTGTTTCGAATTATTGTCTGTAACAAAGAGTTTGTAAAAAAAAAAATTGGAACAGCTGTAAAACTGTGTAGCTGGCTGAACGTATGAGTTTAGGTTCAGGTGGGTTGGTGCGTCTGAAGGCTGGCTGAGGGGTGTCATGTCTGGAACGTCAACATCATTCCATCTCTCTTGAGATGAGCCGGTTGAAATCTCAGCTTGACTGCTGCTGCTGCCAGTTCTCCCTCTTCCTCTTCCTCTCCCCCGTCCTCTGCCTCTTGGTCTTTTGCTGGCAGAGCCTCTCTGAGAAGTTTTGGGTGGAGTTCTTCTCCTGGTGATGTGCTGTCATGGCCCTCAGTTTGGGTTTTTTTGCTGACTGGCTCCCAGTCTTCATCTGTTTCGATGTCAGATGATTGTCTGTGATACAAAATAAATAAATAAATAAATCATTTAAAAAACATTTACATCTTTTCTGTATTCTACAATTTTTTTTTACATGCTCACATGTATATAAACAGAAACACATGCACACAAACAACCAAACAAACACTGATGCATGACTATTATAATAATATATATATATATATATATATATATATATATATATATATATATATGTGTATATGTATATACAAACACACACACAATACCCATGCATGAACGCAGAAACACACGGTCGCGGTAATCTTTAATCAAAATCTGAAAAGTTACTTCCGGCCTGGAATGGCGTTCCTTCTCAGATAACGACAGTTTGGCGGCTTGGGTTGAAAACGCGTAAACCACTCCTCTGCAACCGTTCATCTGCTATGAGTGAGATATGGAGAGGAGGAGCGCTAAAGTAAAACTCTGCCCTCTATTCAATATTCCGTTTCGCTTGGAAATACGTCACAACACTGGAGAAAAGTAGTTTGCAACTTCCGGTTCACACAGACTTTAAAAATAATGGGCGTGTCAGTCCTAGTTTTAGGAGTCCTAAATTTTTGCTCTAAGGAGTAGTCAAGATGACTCCTCAATCACTAAGACCAAATCACAAACAATCCTAATCCACCCAAAAAGACACTGAACACTATTGAGGCAATAGTGATAGAGCCTTTGGTGCTGAACCTTTTCTTCATAAATGCAATACATTTTGATTTACAGATTTATAATCTATGATAAGACGCCAAAAATAAATATTTAACAAATAAATAAATATTGTCTGATTACCTGTGGCAATGGTTTTCTTGAGGATTGAATAGAGTAAAAAATATGTGTATAAAAAATATGTATGTGTATTTGGTGTGCTGTCCAAGGGGATCGAGGGCTCTGAGCTTGGAATTTAGCTCAAACCTAAAGTTTTTCCCATATCCCCAAATGAGAGTGAGGGACGGGGTGGCGGAGGGATGCAGAAAACCGTCGAATTAACTGTAGGCGAGTCGGTTCTCGTCTGTGTATATATTCCCGTGCTGATTAGAAAGACCGTTTGAATGTGTTTCTCCCAAACTTTGTTTATAAAACATAATTTGTCACACGAATTCTGCATTCTCTTGGGACAATTAACTGTATATACTAATTAGTGACACTTTTAGCCTACATTTTAAAACCTTTATGGCAACATTTTATTTTGACTATGGCAACATTTTTATTAAAAAATATTTATTTGAATAGAGCAACATTTGAATTTTAAAACCTTTATTTTAATATGGAAACATGACACCTCATTCTACAATATTTCTATGATTAAATCACTGACTCCTCCCCCATCAGCCAATCACTGTGTGTATACTCCATAGCAACGAGGTCAACCCCGCCCTTACTCTTAGCTTAAGACTTCAGTCAATTTCTTAGTAAAAGTTTGTCTCAGCAGCTTTTGTGAATAGGTTTTAAGAGAAAACTCTTAGCTAAGAACTTTTACTGCTATTTAGGAGAACTCTTAGTGGTAAGATAAAATGTTTTGTGAATACGGCCCCTGAAGTGCAGAGGTCAGTGGCCATTTTGATATCAAAAAATCGCGAAGTTTACACAGAACTTTACACAGAATAATTTGTTGTTCTGATTGCTCTATCAGCTAATTTGAAATGCTACTACTATGTTCCATGGATGTTTATTGACATATACATGTGTTATGGACTAAATATTTCACTGAACTGGATTGACTGGACCCTTTACAGTGTAACTACACCATTTTTGTTGGAATGTTATGGACTAGTGGACTTGCAGGAGGCTTTCAGGTGAGTTTTTATACATGTTTATCCGGTTGTTGGTGGTCTGACACAGATAATGATTGTACCTGCTGTGTTGATTGTATCTTAAAATGCTTTACATCGGTCGACAGCTTTCCGAAGATGTGTGGCATGTTCAGCTGTTTGTTTTTTCAATATTTGCATTTCACGTCTTTAACCTCATAGGGGCACCATGTGCCTCTGGCAGTACACTAGAATACAAAAGGGTTAAAAAAGGGAGTGTTATTGCTGGCGATTCAGGCCTCACTTCATCAAAAATATCTTAATTTGTGCTCCGAAGATCAACAAATGTCTTACGGCTGTGGATCTGTGGTGAGTCATAAATCATATAATTTTTGGCTGAATTAACCCTTTAAGATCTCTACTGGCCCTCTAAAGACCCACTTTGGGCTGCAAGCGCAGGGCCCCTGAGAATTTGCTCATTGGTAAAACATTGGCCCCTCAGCACTGGCCCTGCACAGGCAGCCCTCACTTCAGGGAAGCCTTAGCACTGTTTTATTGAAAATAATAAAGTTTGAAGTCACCGTTATGGAGGTAAGCACTTGCTTTAGTTGGGCTCTTGACTTTTTAACTTTAATGTTTCTCTGGCTGCTGTAACTGTGTTTCTGAAGCACATTTGTTATAGCAAAAGTTTTTTGAAGAAAAACTGATCATATGATTCAGTCATCATGTAGTGTCCTGATTCACTGATCTCACCCACAGTCTGATTTCTGAGGACATTATTTAGATTTCATAATATCACATTATAGGAGCTGTAATGAATCGTCACTCGAGTTGGGATCCATCAGCAAGCTTTTATTAACAAGAGATGTGGTACAAACAGGCTGGGTCAAACAGGGGCAAACAGGTATGGCAAGGGTCAGACAGATTCGTAGTCATGGTTGTAATGAATCTTTAGTGATATTACAAGTATTTAATCAATTCATGGGTGAAATATATGAATATAATAAATCATAACGCCTTATGATTAATTATGATACATATATCGACCCAAGAGGGAATTATGCACATATATTGTAAATTAATTACAACTAATTATTATCAATTACATATATGATTAGTTCTAGCTTAAATAGTTGTTTAGAGAAACTATCCTAGTTTGTCCAGTAAACCGTTAGTTTCCTCACAGACTATTATAAAAAGAATGTTATTCTCTGGCCATGAGAATAACTTCCTATTATAGCATCAAAGCGTAAAGCGATGTTGCCGGATCGAAAACGAAGAAGTGACTGGGTTTTTCTGAATGAGCAACAGAACAATCAAGCATGAATATAATGTATTTTATATATGAAATTGATAATACAAAGGTTATATGGCTAAATATTCACAGAGGATATACATATATACAAAAGCAGGAAAAGAGAGAAGACAAGTAGCAAAACTTACTAACAGTCCTTGAAAGCCAGCAAAGAAATCAGTTTCATTAGGTCGTATTAGATGTATCGCATCTAAGATAGAGAAATGGTACTTGCATTAGTTTGTGCTGAGTTTCAAAAGATACAGGTGATGGTTCAGTGTGGCTGCAGTTCGTTGGCTTCTTCCGTTTCTGCAGGAAGATTTGAACTGAGGACTTGAAGGTTTGTTTCGACGGAGATGGTCATCCCGGAAGATGAGCACGTGATGGAAGCGTGGTCACCTGAGACGTCCGGAAGAGACGTGCGCGAGATGGCGATGGACAATTCAGAGACAATCGAGAGACAAAGGAAAACTGTTTGTGCTTTTCTTTTATGGACAAGCAAGCCAACACGCCTCCTTGGTTGAAACAACCTGTTGCACTGGTGAGCTGTTTGGCAGGCAAAACTTTCTTTGTCTTGTCTTGCGGCTCGATTTGCATAATTTATGAAGTGTTAGATCAAAGTACCATTAAAAATAGAACAATGCATTTTACAGTAATGTGACATACATTGTCAAATAAGGCATGAAGAGAGCTTTACAAAGAAACCAAGCTTGTCAGGTGGGAAAGGCATACAAGAGAAGTTATAGTTTACAGTCAAATTTTATCATTAGAAATGACACTAGTACAACTACAGTCCTAGCTAAACTTATACAGTAGGGATACCTGTATGCAATTTGAAATACAATGACACAATCATCTTAGGCACAATCATATTTGTGCATACAATCTTCATGCATGTTTGTGTGTGTGTATGTCTCTGTGGGTGCATGTATGTGTATTCGATTTTAGGGCTGTCTGGTATGTGAGCACATGGCTTGCAGTAATTCGATCCGAGGTGGCCGCAGTCATTTGAAGTCGCGAGGGAGATGTTCAGGAATCTATCAAAATAGCCATAAAACGTGTCCCGTGAGCCATTAATGTCCGCCAGGCCGGGTGCCACTGTGAGATTTACAAACAAAAGTTCAATGAGTTGAGGCTTAAACACAGTTTATGGTGGGCCTGTAAATTTTGATCCTGTGCAGACCCTACATGGTACAGGCAGAGAATCAGGGCAGACGGATATCAATCACAGTCCAGGCAAACAATACACAGTCCAAGGGGCAGGCAGCAGAGAATCATAAACAGGGATCAACAGGTTCAGCAGCATGCAGACAATCAGAATAGAAAACACTCAGAAATGTACAGCGTGGCAATACAAGACCTCGTAATGAGGGTGAGGTTGAGTGTGATTGATTGATTGATTGAATACTTTATTGAACAACAACAATCAACACGAAGTGTTCAAAAGGATAAAAACACAAAAAGCCCATAGGCTTATTTCCATTGTGGTCCTTAAGATGGAAGATGAGTAACAGTACATGTACTAAAAACATTGAGGACAATGAAGAAAGGGAGAATAAAAAATACACCAAAAACACAAAATAAAAACACAATTCCCAAAAGACAAGCAGACACACAAGTAGTCAATACAGTATTCCTACTACTTCAAGGGTTTCTATTTCCTTACTTTTTTCTTTTTTTCTCTTTATAAGTTTAATAACCAATTTTTTATTGAAGATTTAAAATGATAATAGGAAGTGCTCAACAGTTTAAGGCTTAAAGGTAAACCATTCCACAAGACAGCTGCAGAGTATAGGAAAGAGTACTTAAGACCTTTAGTAGTGCCTGTGTACCAAGGTTTAAGTGGCTTAAGTAGTCCAGGTAATGCAGTACAGCTGGGTGTGGTAATTAGTCCAAGGTATGGGGCAGATGGGAAATGTAGTGCGTGTGTGCGTGTTAAAGGCTTTTATCTCAAGCCGGAGGGTGTTCTGTGCACCTTTAGTCCACAAATGTCTCAATGAAGAACAGGCATACCATGTGACATTCCAGGAACTAACAAAGGCTTCCAGAGATCACTAACTATGGCTATAACATGAATGTATGTGCGAGTGTTAGTATTTGGGACAGGGTGCCCTCCGATTGGCCAGAGGAGGGAATCACGGAGTTCGTCTCTGTGACAGGAGCCCCAGAATACCACTGCATGAAATTTTGTACTGCTTTAATATTTTGATTGTTTTAAGTCATTATGCAGAAATTATTCAGACAGGATCATGTGGACTCACACAGACAAGATTCAGTGTATGAACCTCAACAATGGTAACAATCAACAAAAAATATTTAGATCAACTCTGAGCATCACAAAACAAGCTACTAAAGTCACAAAAAAGCTTTTTGTTAATGTGAAGTCATGTGCTGAGGGGCCAATGTTGTGCCAATGAGCAAATTCTCAGGGGCCCTGCGCTGCCAGCCCTAAGTGGGCCCGTAAAGGGCCAGTGCAGGCTTGTTTGCAGGGGGGGATACCCTCAAGCCAAGACCCTCTTAGAGAGGAAGATTAGAGTATGAAATCACATGTGACACCATTGGGAAACACTACATCACTGACAGAACAAGGACCCTGAAGAAACTCAATAAATATATGGAAACAGACATGCACAGTCTGTGAACTCCAGACGGAAACTGTTCACAGCTTCGACTGCAAAGCGGTCAAAGTCATCAATGACCAGTAGTCAGCAGAAAGCAGAATAAATATCTAGGCGGAAATTCTCACTTAAGGACAGAAATCATGTGGAAAGCTGAGCCAGCTCCATTCACTGAACAAAGAATGTACAATTTGTTGAACAGCCTATCCTGTTTTCTCAAGGGTAAATCCAACATCCCTAATGAGCTGGTACTTAAGATTACTACAGCTAAAAGAGAGCTGCAGAGTGACCATCTATGATGAAAACTAATCTCTCATATGCATCTGGAAAATCACAAATGTACATCTGATCACTTGTTTTTGAAAGCATAGATTTCTGCTCTAATGTGCCTGCTGAAATCAGACACACTGGTGAAAAAAGGCTTCCACTTACAAGTCTGATATGTGACACAAACCCATAACCTTGTGAATAAGGAAAGGAGGTATTTGTATGAAGCTTTTTGAAAAGTACAGCTATTTCTGTATCTCCTTCTGAAGAAAAGAATACAATGTTTTGGATTCTCCATAAACACCATCACTCAACTTTGCAAAACAGTCTCTGCGTCTTTTACTAAAGCTATAGCCTTTGCTGGTATACGCTGTAAGACTTGATTGTCCTGCTAAGATAAAAACTGAGATCAAACGCCCTGCAGTAAAGCAATAAAACTCATCTGGAGAGAGGATCTACAAAGCCTTGCCCTAAACTCTCCTCACACATCTACAGTATGCAACCCACCTCACACACACACACCCCTTCAAGAATGCATATTCTATGTAAAATGTATCTTGTGTATCTATTTTTTTTCCCTTTCATGTTTGGTATCATTTTAAATGTCTCAGTGTAGTTAGTAAAATGGTCTCAATTTCACAGCAGTCAATGGTATTATGAGGAAGATTGAAAACTAAGGAGAATTATGTCTTCCTTTTGGGTGGTGTCTCATTATATCTGATAACCTACTCCCCTCCCCCCAAAACAGGTGTTGGTGTAGTAAATATTTACAATCCTTCTGTCCTGGTCTGAGTATTTAACCCTCTGGAGTCTGATGCTGATTTGGGGGCTGGAGAAGTTCTGACATGCCCTGACATTTGTGCTTTTTTCAGTTGTTATAAAAATATTAATGGCAAAAGTGTCATTACACTGTATTCAGCACAAACTGGGCTGCCATAATATGTGAGGAACATTTATGTACATGTTTGTATTTTTTAAGGAATAACGTTTATGCGTGGTTATTGAAAAAACAAAAAAGCTTAAGTCCCTGAAATAATGCCAAAAAACTAATGTTATATATGTGTTCACAAGACTTCTGGGTATTGGAGGTTGTAGACTAGAATTTTTGATTCAAAATTATGTAAAAATTATCCTGCCTACTTGTTCATATAAAACAATATAGATATTTAAATTTTGTAAGACACTTTTTGTCAAGAAACACAGTATGCATGGAGGCGTGAATCATCATGAAAAATGCTGTGATTCACACCTGAGAAGACAAAAGATTTGCATAATGAGCCGCATATTGAGCTCTTTCAGTCAGGTAGGCTATGTGAAAAAACCCTCTGTGATCATGTCTCAAGCTCATCATGGTGTATATCAAACATACAGAAAAAAGCAATACTGTGAAACATTATTACAATTTAAAATAATGGTATTCTATTATATACTTTAAAATATAATGTATTTCTGTGATGCAATGCATCTGAATGTTCATGTTACCTCTATGGAATTTCATATAGCCTTTTAGCTTAAAAGCATGCACATTTGGAGAAATATTAATGGATTCTGATATGTTTATGTAAATTTTCTATACAGAGGAGTAATATTTATTCAATATTTATTGTCATCACTATGAACACTGGATACTGTGTTTTCAATTCATACTTGCAGCCGGAGGGCGCTCTGTGCACCTTTAGTCTAATTTTTTTGTGATTAATATTCACTAAGTTACAGTTAATTTTCTGAGAACTATCAGATTGGACTTCGTCCAGAGGGAGACAACAGATCAAGCATCATGTTAGTTTTCTTTATTTTGCAAAAAGCACAACATTTTGTTTTTACTCTGAGTGTACACAAATAAAAGAAGATATTCTATAGTTTCAATTGATATATTACTTATGTCTCTATGACAAAAAATGACCGAGTATTTTAAGTCTGTTTTGCTCCAATGTGAAAAAAAATCCTGCAAAACGGGGCTGCGTTAACCACTCCAGAGAGTTAACCATCCATCAGATAACAAAAAAACTCTACCCCCTACAAAGATCTACTCATTCAATCAAACCGTTTGGAAAACTGGTATTTAATTTCTTAATCCATAGACGCTCCCTAAAAGTCTCTGACCCTTCATCCATTTAGGATCATGTTCCAGACCGTAGATCTGCAGGCACTGAACTCCATGCCTTCTGAAATGTCCCCCCAGGGACCGTCCTTTGCATGATGATCGCCCGGACCGGATCAGGGGCCGATGCTGGTGGAGCCGTATCCTAATTGAATTTTTTGTCTCACCCACATATTGTCTGCTTAATGCATCTGATGATATAAATGCAATTTTCAGTATTTAAGGAGATGCTGGGCAGAAGAAAGGCCTCCCGCCCTCCAAAAGCCTTGATAACACGAGGCTTACTGACCCGCCGACAAGTTTCCCTGGCTCCAGGGAGCCGGCTATGGACTAGCAAGTTCCTCAAGTTGGTTGCTTATATGCAGCCAAAAGTGAAAAAATCACCCCCGTCATGGTGTTTCCAGAGTCTGCGTGAAATTGCCCCTGATCCGTCCAGCCAGGCCAACAGCCGCTGATGAAAATGTGAAAATTACAGGGACTTAATCAGTTTCAGACTGGAAAGACTGTGCCGCTGTATATGCACTAGACTCACAGTGCTCCTTATAAATAGCCCTCCACAGTGACCTAGAATAACCTCTTTGAATAACCCTGAACAGGACTCGCTTCGCCTCTTAAAAACTGTCCTCCTGCGAGCAAATCCTCCTGAACCTGACCAGTTGTGCCAGGACAATTCCTCTAAAGGTATGGCGGGGGTGGTAACTGTGATGATGTAGAAGTGTGTGCGTATCTGGGTTTTTTTCTGAAAAAAACCTTGAAATCTAACTGTCCTGTATTGTGAAATTTGGGTCCTTTGTAAACTGTAATGTCCAAAAAATCGATGGCTTGTTTGTCAATGACTGATTTAACTTTGATGGAGACGTGATGCGAATTCAGCCCCTGCAGGAAAACCTGGAAATCCCACAGGCCATGGTGCCATACCCCCCACACATCATCCAGAAACCTGAGATAGCAAAGTGGCAATTTGGGGCATTTGAGAAAATGTGTTTCCTCCCATTGTGCCATATAGATGTTTGCATAAGATGGCACGAATCTCTTCCCCATGGTCATGCCCAGAGGTGGGTAGAGTATCCAAAAACTGTACTCAAGTAAAAGTACAAGTTCTTATAAAAATATTTACTCAAAGTAAAAGTGAAAGTAATAATCTTAAAAGTTACTCAAGTAAGAGTAAAAAAGTATCCAATGAAAAACTACTCAAGTAGCTAGTTACTAGTTACTTTGTAATATATATATTTGATATATATAATTGTACAAAATATTTGTGTACAATATTTTTTTTCAGGATTCTTTGATGAATAGAAAGTTCAAAAGAACAGCATTTATTTGATATATAATCTTTTGTAACAGTATAAATGTCTTTACTGTCACTTTTGATTGATTTAATGCATCCTTGCTGAATAAAAGTATTAATTTCTTAAAAAAAAAAAAAAAAAAAAATCTTACTGACCCCAAACTTTTGAACGGTAGTGTATAATGTTACAAAAGCTTTGTATTTCAGATAAATGCTGTTCTTTTGAATTTCTATTCATCAAAGAATCCTGAAAAAAAAGTACACAACTGTTTTCAACACTGATAATAATAAATGTTTTTTGAGCAGCAAATCATCATATTATTATGATTTCTGAACGATCACGTGACACTGTGACTGGAGTAATGATGCTGAAAATTCAGCTTTGATCAGGAATAAATTACTTTGTAAAATATATTCAAATAGAAAACCATTTTAAATTGTAATAATATTTCACAATATTACTGTTTTTACTCTATTTTTAATTAAATAAATGCAGCCTTGGTGAGCAGACTAAACTTCTTTTCAAAACATTAAAAATCTCACCGATCCCAAACTGCGCGGTAGTGTATAGCCTGTAACAATACAATAGCAAGTTATTATTTTAGATAGATATTTAAATTATTATTATTATCATAATTAGATATCTTTGCAACAAACACAGAAGAGACTAGCATTATTTCTGGCATATGTATCCCTTAAATCATTGCATGTCCTTTACTTAGTATAATAATAATGTATACAGCTACATTTGAAAGAAGAGAGAAAACTCTTTATATGTGCTCGTGCTCATAACCGCTGAACATCTGAACACAAACAATGATCAAATGCACATTGACGGATCTTCTTCCGTCTGTTCTCAAAAATGTAATATATTATGAATATTTCTGAAGGCACGTGTAAACTGGTTAACTGTGTCTACGCTAAAGATGAACAGGTCGCCGGCACCGCCACTACGCAATAGGCTATCCACAAATTACCGCGGGACGGCGGGTCTTCATTTCATACTCTCTTAACAATGGGAGCTGTATGACTTGAAATCAAATGAAATCGATACCTGTGTAATTGTTCACAGACAGCATATGCAGCGCAACTAATAAAGATCTTCGTCGCTGGCAAACAATATGCTTTTGCAGTTTTGCTTTTAATCGCCTCTGCCACTTCATCCAACGCCCCGAGTGAGAAACCGCTTCAGACGATTCAGTGCGTGCAGGAACTGAACAAATCATTCAAACTGATTCGCGAACCAATTTAGACAGTTTTACCAACTTGTTTGATCAAGTCTTTGAACAGAATCGACTCAAGAGTGATTCATTTGTGAATGGGGCATCGTTCATGAAAAAAGAGACAGCGCGCTTGGAATAAACTACGCATTTCTTATCATGTAGCCTACAGTATTGCATTAAAATAAAGTAACGAGAGGAATGTCGCCAAACGTAGCGAAGTAAAAGTACAGATTTTTCATTACAAATATACTCAAGTTAAAGTAAAAGTACCCACATTTAAATCTACTCTTAAAAGTAAAATTTTTCCAAAAAACTACTTAAGTAAATGTAATGAAGTAAATGTACTTCATTACTATCCACCTCTGGTCGTGCCCTTGATTTGTAAATAAAAAGCCCCCTCAAACTCAAAGTCATTCTTAGTGAGACTAAGCTCAAGAAGCTGCAGTATTGCCTTACTTGCCCTTTAGGCATCTGGAAATTTTTCAAAACAGTCCCGCACTGCGTTCAACCCAAGGGGATTCTCAATATTTGTATAGAGACTATCTACATCCAACGAAAATAAAAAGGCCTCCGATGACACCTGCAGTTGCTTCACCTTCCTCAAAAAATCATAAGTGTCCTTCATGTAACTAAAATGTTTAGTGGCCCGGGGGCATAAACTGGGTCGGCCATTTGTCCCGGGGCTTATGGACTTTCGGCAGCAAATAAAACCTTCTTGGCTTTGGATTGGATTCCCCCACCAAACACCTGGCCTGTCGCTGGCAAATAAAACCTTCTTGAACTAAATCCAGCACTATCTGCTGTATCTGGGGAATTGTATCCTGAAAAATAGGGGCTTGTAGCTTTGAATAAAAACTAACATCCCCTAACTGCCTTAAGCCTTCCTGTACGTACTCTGGTCTGTCCATATTTACTATCATGCTGCGGTAGTTATCAGACGGTTTGATAACAATATCCCGCCTGTGCGATAAATCGCCTAAGGCCTTAATCTCATTTGTCGACAAATTAGGAGGCAGAGCCTGTGCCTGCTTGGCCACCTCATGGATACTCTCAAAATTCAGATAAAAAAAATCAAAGACTTCTCCTGGCAAGGCTTGGGGAGAGGGAACCCAATCCGACCTGGCACAAAATGGACAGGCCTGAGACGAATCTGAGGTAGGCCCAAAGAAAGCTGCTCTTTTCATTCTTTTGTGTAAATTACCCAAATCAGCCAAAACGGCTCCCCTATCAAAGGGTCTAACTGAAAATGACAGAACAAAAGTTAACCCCCTGTCCAATAACTGAAACTGTGCTGGGGACAACTGAACAACTGAAAAACTTGGGACAAATTAACAACTGAATTGTTCAAAAGAGGGCCCTGCCCTGGGGGCCCATCTCCAGTAAATTGAAATGCCCCAGCCAATGTTTCAACATTGCTTCTGCCGTGGGCATTGTCCAGTGAATTTTATCCATCTCTGTTTTAAATGATTTCCATGGCAGCAGGGGAATACTGTGGCCAGTCTTTTCAAAGATGTTATTGAGTGTTTTGATGTTCTCCACCACTTTCCCTGACAGTGTCTTGTCATAGTTGATCAGGGGAATATGAAGAATATGACGTTGGGGAAGGTTTGGCAGAAGAATATGACGTTGGGGAAGGTTTGGCACACCGCCCCCTGTAACTGTTCCACACTCTTGCCTAAGATAGTAGGGTTCCCCTGTTCCCTATTATTAAGGCCGAAGGAGTGGATCACATGCTGGGTCCCCAGTGACACCGGTGTCTTGTGTTTGATAATATGATAAGCCTGGGCCAAATTCGCACCCAGATAAGAGTCTACCTCGACCCTATTGTTGGCAATGCTCAGTACTCGACTCAAATTGGAGTCACCCAAAATCAAAATTGGCCTAATTGTACATGATTCATGTACATTCCTTCCACAATCTGCAGTAAAAGATAAATGTTCGAGTGAAAAGTAACATGCCCTTAGTCAGGACTCGAGTGAGTTTAATGGTATGTCAGTTCCTATGGCTTTGGCTAAGGTTAGGAGTTGAAAAATTACAACAGCTCCCCCCAACCTCGGACCTAGAATTCATTCATTAGACTACTATGGGTTTAGAAAATGTATAGATATGAATTAGATCTGAGTTGATCCACAAAACCAATCTAGGGTAATCTACCCAAGGGTTAAAACAACCAGGTCTATTTTATTTTGGGCTACTATGGTTAGGGTTAGGGTAGGAGTAGGAGTAGGTACAGGCTTAGATCCCTATTGATCCAAGGGTTAAAATTACTAGGTTTCAAAATGCACCGGGTTACTATGGTTAGGTTTAGGGTAGGAATAGGTACGGGTTTAGATCTCTATTGATCCAAGGGTTAAAACTACTAAGTTTCAAAATGCACCGTAGCTACCATGGTTAGGCTACCATGGTTAGGAGAACTGTAAATCCAACCAACAATGTCCGAAGAAACCGAAAGTGGTTGTGCACTGTCCTTTCGCACAACTTTGTCTCTGTGTAAAATAGCCCTGCATAGATGATGTAAATCCCCTCACTTGCACACCACTTTCTAAAAAGAAAAAATGAGTGAAAAGGGTCAAATAAAAATTTATATAAAGCAAGGGTGTCGCATATGGATGGTCCCAGCCATAAAAAGTGTGTATCAATGAGTAAGAGCACAGGTGAATCACCTGCTGGGCACTTCCGCCAGTGCCGTTTGGACAGCTGCGGGGTCATCGGCTGGGAGCCACCCTTCACCGATGTTTCGCTCCTTTAATCCCGGAACATCTCTAGGTGGTGGAGCAGTGTAGCAGGTAGGGACGTCTCCCTACCACCCCCTGCAGCTGTCCTAGGATCCGTTTTTCCCCCACGCCTTGTCTTTCCTGCATAGCCAAAGCCAGTAACTTCCCTGTTCCGCTTCTTCTGCCATATCTTTTAGGGCCTTCCGCAGGTGTGGGCCTCTGATTCCGATGGTCTTAAGGAATCGCTGGGTGGAGCTTTCTGTGTAGTCTCTGCAGCCGACTTCCACTTGGAAAGGTTTAAGCTTTACCAATCTTTCATTTGAAAGTCATGTTTCCAGTATCTGTAAAACCGCCTTCTTCCATCTAAAAAACATATCTAAATTACGACACATGCTCTCAATGACAAATGCAGAACAGTTGGTTCATGCATTCATGACCTCAAGACTAGATTACTGTAACGCTCTACTGGGTGGTTGTTCTGCTCTGCTTTTAAACAGACTACAGTTGGTCCAAAATGCGGCAGCTAGAGTTCTTACTAGAACCAGAAAGTATGACCATATTAGCCCAGTTCTGTCAACATTACATTGGCTCCCTATTAAACATCGTATAGATTTTAAAATCTTGCTACTTACTTATAAAGCTCTAAATGGTTTAGCTCCCCAGTACCTAAGTGAGCTCTTAATGCATTATAGTCCTTCACGTCTATTGCGATCTCAGAATTCAGGCCAGTTGATAATACCCAGAATATCAAAATCAACTGAAGGCGGCAGATCCTTTTCCTATTTAGCACCTAAACTCTGGAACAATCTTCCTAGCATTGTTCGGGAAGCAGACACACTCTGTCAGTTTAAATCTAGACTAAAAACACATCTCTTTGCTCTTGCATACACATAACACATTATCAATACATTTACATTTTTCAAATCCGTTAAAGGATTGTTACGCTGCAATAATTAGGTCGGCCAGAACCGAGAACATTTCCTATAACACTAGATATACCTGTACATCAGAATAAGAATGGCATCTACGCTAATATCAGTCTCTCTGCTTATCCTGAGGTTTGCCGGGTGCTGGATCCAGGCCGTATCCAGTTCAGATGGAGAACCTGTGTCTGGACCTGACTACAATGTAGCCCAGGAGACAATGGGCCTACAGATCCAGTTCTGGCTGCATCTATAATTCAGATTTTTAATCCCCGTATCCGCTTACATATATTTATATATAATCTATTTTTAATCTCAATAATAAAAATGTATAATTCAGATTTTGATCTCCATATCCATTTACATATATTATATATATCTTCCAAGGGGTTTTTTCCCTCCTAGGACTTTTTTCCCAGTGTTAGCACGCTGGGTTTTTCTCCTAGGGGTTTTTTTCCACCCCTGGGAGTCAGCCAACATTGGCTTAATGTAGCACCATCTTGTATATGTTACACATTACCACGCTTGCTTGTACAGCTTATTTTTAACCACTTCTCTTTTTTTTCTGTGCTTCTAATATGTAAAGCTGCTTTGAAACAATTACCAATTGTAAAAAGCGCTATATAAATAAATTTGACTTGACTTGACTTGACTTTCCACCCAGCTTGTTGGCATTCGGATGTGAGCTCTGCATATTTCTCTTTTTTCCTCTCAAAAGCTGCTTCTATTCCATCCTCCCACGGCACCGTTAGCTCTGCCATGATTACGGATTTTGTGATGCTGGACCAGATGACAATGTTTGGACGGAGTGATGTTGTTGTGATCTGCTCTGGGAACTTAAGTTGGCGACCAAGGTCAGCTCTCAGCTCCCGCTCCCCTCCTGCTGACAGAAGGGATCTGTCACGGATGGTGCTGCCAAGTACCTCCCCACCTTTCTTGACAAACTGGATGGGCTGATGCGTTGATGTTATTGAGATGGTCTTATTTGCTTCGAGCCTGCGCACCTCGATGACTTCCGCTAACTTCTGCAGGACTCGGTCGTGGCGAGTGAGGGCTGTTTTGCAACCAGAAAGCACATGTTGGAGGCTGGGGTTTTGCTGACCACAGAGTTGGCAGAGTTCTTCTGTGCCATACCATAGATGTAGGTTTTGTGGACTCGGGAGGGTATCATAAGTGGCCCTGATCAGGAAGCTTACCCTTGCTTGAGGCAGCTTCCACAGATCAGCCCATGTGATGGTTCTATCGATCACCCCCTCCCATGTTGTCCATCTCCCTTGCTGGGATTGGCTCACAGCTTTGACTCTGTAGCCTTCCTCTTCCTCTTTCGCCACCTCCAGGACTAACATCCTTTTTCTTTCTGCTTCTGTTGCCTTGGACCACATCTTGGCTGAATCTCCCCAGCCGAGGCCTGCTTTGCCATGCCGAACCATTCCTACGACCTCCTGAATGATAAAAAAGTAGAAAATTGTTCTTAAACCAAATTAAATTAGGGTTAGGGTTAGGAGTTGAAAAATTACAACAGCTCCCCCCAAACTAGCACCCATCTAGGAAAGTTTGGAATAGGGAGACTAAGGAAGTGCACGGGCCGTTGCCTGTTAGACTATACCACCCTCCTGACTCTGAGCTTCTCCCATATGGGCATTGGTGTGAAAGAGACTCAAAATACTGTCAATGTTGCACATACAATTAAGAGTTATACACCATTTTAATCTGTTGAATATCTTTTTATTTGTAAACACTCAGAGTAAAAACAAAAAGATGTGATTTTTGCAAAATAAAGAAAACTAACATGATGCGTGATCTCTCGTCTCCCTCTGAACGAAGTCCAATCTGATAGTTCTCAGAAAATGAACTGTAACTTAGTGAATACTAATGACACAAAAATAAGGCTTATGTCTAAAAAAATGTTGAAATGTCAGGTTTTAAATTGTGTAAGTCAAATCAAAAAACATTTCTCTGTTTATATAATCTGTATGAAAACAGAGCCATGTCAGAAGTCCTTGATTCAGCTCATTATCCGCTAATGCGGCCATGCCCACCGAGCAAGCGCTATTCAGAGGCAATTTCTCAATAAATGTATAGTCAATACATGTATACATCATCGCAATCGTGTATTTATTGTCTTGAAAAGTGTTTTGAATGGCCATAGTTAGCGATCTCTGGAAGCCTCTGTTAGTTCAGTTCCTGGAGAGTCACATGGTTGTTCTTCTTTAGATTAATTTGTGGACTAAAGGTGCACAGAGCGCCCTCCGGCTGCAAGTATGAATTGAAAACACAGTATCCAGCACTCATAGTGATGACAATAAATATTGTATAGAAAATTGACAAACATATGAGATACCATCAACATTTCTCCAAATGTGCATGCTTTTAAACTAAAAGCCTATATGAAATACCATAGAGGTAACATAATTAATCAGACACTTTGCATATCAGAAATACATTATATTTTAAAGTATATAATAGAATACCATTATTTTAAATTGTAATAATATTTCACAGTATTGCTGTTTTTTTCTGTATGTTTGATATACACCATGATGAGCTTGAGACATGATCACATTTTTTCACAGCCTACCTGACTGAAAGGCCTCATTATTTTTGCAGGTCATTACAACTCATTATGAGATTCTTTTGTCTTCTCAGGTGTAAATGACCCATTATTCATGATGATTCACGCCTCCATGCATACTGTGTTTCTTGACCAAAGATGTTTTAGAAAATTTAAATCTCTCTATTGTTATAAATGAACGAGTAGGTAGGATCATTTTTACATAATTTTGAAGCAAAAACTCTAGTCTACAACCTCCAATACCCAGAAGTCTTGTGAACACATATATTATTTTTTTGGCCTTATTTCAGTGATTTAAGTTTTTTGTTTTTTCAATAACCACGCATAAACTTTATTCCTTATACACTTTTGTCATTACTATGTTTATGAACAGCTGAAAAAAGCACAAATGTCAGGGCATGTCAAAACTTCTCCAGGCCCCAAATCAGCCTCAGACTCCAGAGGGTTAAGGAAGAGAATAGGTATAAGATTAGATATAAATTGATCAGAAAGAACCACCAATCTAGGGTAAAGCACCCAAGGGCTTATAAGTCTAGGTCTATTTTACACTGGGCTACTATGGTTAGGTGGAGAAAAGCAACGCCTCCCCCCAGATAACTGTCTCACGGCTATCCAGTTTGGAATAGGGAGGACGCAGAAGTGCACTGGCTGGTGCATGTTTTTGATGAGCCTGATCCACCCATAACACTGGTTTTACCTTTTCCTCCAAAAGAAACTGATAATGGCTCTTGTTCTTTTTCTGAATTGCAAGCGGTTTATTCTCCTAAAGGCTACCTTATCATTCTCCTCCCATTCTACCTGTAGATATTAATGAGTGCTTCAAAAAGCTCCCCCGAATTAAATCTCCTTCCTGTGCTGGTAGATTTAAGTACACCGTCCGTCCAAGGATAATCCCCATCGTCCTAGAATCCAGGCTACTCCTGTGAGGGCTAGGTTTAGTTAAGTCACGGGTACAGGGATAGCCCAATTATCTCCAAACTAATTTCTCCCCCCGTGATGGTTAGGTTTAGGTATGTCGCCGGTGTTCCATCCTCCTAAAATCTGGGCTACTCCTGTGAGGGCTAGGTTTAGGTAAGTCGTAGGTCCAGGGATAGCCCAATTCTCCCCAAGCTAATTTTATTCTCCTGTAAGGGTATTACACTGAATAAGAACCGGATTAACCGTGAATGATTCAGAATCAATATTTAACACTTTATCAATTATTCGACCACCGAAAAATTGAGGTTACAGTATTTTTACCAATTCTGGACAAAATTATTATTCTGTGGCCAACAGTAATAATATTTTGTTATGATTAATAATTATGATTATGAGCAAGTAGCACAATCTTTGTTTAAGGCAGCAATTTGGTAAGCACAGCACAAGACACTGTATGTATGGAAAATCAAACAAGACTTTATTGAACTAAAACTACTACGCACAAACTAATCTAACGGAAAACATATACTCTCACACACATGCACACACACACACACATACACACACACACACACACACACACACACACACACACACACACACACACACACATTCAGTTACAGGGAAATGGTGAGGTTATTGTTTGGAGGTGAATGGATTCCCCAGTTGTTTAGCTTTTAACAAGTTTCTCTGACCGTAACCTGAGAGAATTAATACACTAGCAATTCAACCATAGTTTCATTTGCTTAATAAAATTGCACCAGCTCAGCAAAATTAGGAGACCTGTGTTACTTGCGTTGGCTGCTCCTTTAAGTGCGTGTTCCCTTGGTAACGGAGTTGAAGGAAGCGGTGTGGCTCGGTCAAGAGTTCTGAAGGACGACGTCCGTGGGGAAATAGTTGGCTTTGCAGAAAATGGATTCTTCGTTGAATAGCAGGGTTTACGCGTTGCTGCGTGAGTGTCTCTCTGCGTCTCAAGGAGCTGCTGGAAACAAAGGACTTTTGGTGAGTCCTCGGCTGCGAAGTTCAACGAAGTTTCTTGCAGGGGTTTGAGTGAGTCTTGAAATGGTTTGGCTTGCAGGCAGGAAGATGTTCGGTCCGCCGCCTCAGCGAATGCCAAGACGAAGTGCAAAAGCAAAAGCCAAAAAATAGGAAAAGCAAAAGCCAAGCTCTTTCACAATGGGCGGTATTGAGTTTTGAACGGTTTGTTGGTTCCGCCTTTCCGATTGTTTTAGCCAATCAGGTCCTGTTTTGGGCGGGGTCCCACACCCAGTTCTCCTGTCCTTGTATGCAATTAGCATACTGTCCTTACAGTCCTTTGTTCTCAAACTTAGGGATTTTGGTCAGAACTTTGAGAAGTTAATTTTGCTGGTTCAAAAGTCATACATCTTACATAAATCAATTTTGCATCAAAATACTGGAAAGCATTCATCCATCACAACCATACCAAACAGTACACACTTTCTGTAATTGAGGTAGATTTTCTTCAAATTTACCAGTAATCAATATTTAAAACACACAGAAAGAATTACATACATATGTTAGAGACTGCTTTTTGGTGATAAATTCATATCTCTGGCAGTATTTTTCTAAATTGTCTCTGAAACTTTGAAATGTCTTTTGAAATGCAAAGCTGGGCAGAGGGAAAGGTTCTTGTGGGTGATTCCCATGGTGCCCTGCTGTGATCTTCACCTCAAGATGTGTCGCAGGGCCGAGTTTTCTGATAACCCTGAATTTACACCTTGGTGTTTGCTGATCCATCTGTTTTCTTAAAGTCAACACAGCGAAAGAGAGTCTCTTTGATCTTTTGCTCTGTTACTACAATCAAATGCATTTGTAATTAAGCAGACATTGAGGGGCCATCTTCAATCAGCCATTTTAGTTTCCAGGTCCAACTCTATGGCTCACAAATGGTTCAGTAAGGGAATGAGTTGACTCTTTGATCTTTGGAATGTGGAGTTTGTGGTAATTTGTTGAGCTTTGTTCGGGAATAATCCTACAGCGCTGTCCTTTAGCACAACTGGCCGTTCCACACATATGAAGCTAGGGATTCAAAAGTGTCATTTCTGTCCTCCCTATTTTACTCCTAGATGTTTGTCTCTGTGAAAAATGACCCTGAATAGATAATGTAAATCCCTTCGCTTACACACCACTTTCTAAAAGGAAAAATTGGGTGAAAAGGGTCAAATAAAACTTTATATAAAGTAAGGGTATTAAATGTGCATGTTCCCAGCCATACAAAGTGTGTATAAATGACAGCAAAGTAGAAAATTGCTCTTAAACAAAATTAAATTACCGATAAATGTTGCATGTGCATGTGTAACCCACTCCAATTAACTTTTTAAATGTTTTCAATATATTTATAATTAGTTCAATGTATAGTATATTTATGACATTATTAATGTTTCTGTATATTTTGTTTTATGATGCGTCTCTAAGCACCATTACCTTATTTTTATTATTCTCAGGTTAGGTAAGTAAGTCAAATCTGACCTAAATTATAAGCATTTTAAAATACTTACAATCAGACAGAAGACTTCTCCGTGGTCTGTTCAGCTGCATATAATTTTCATTGTTTTTTGTTTGTGTGTTTATATTACAGTATATTATGCTGTATACATTTTCTTTTTATTCTGATGAATGGAAGTTACTTTATGTGTGTGAATGACAATAGTTAAAATTTCCTTGGCAGTATGAGTGCACTGTGTCTCTTACCCTAAAATCCTATTTCTTTTTTTCAGTTTTATACACAATTGTATTCTGTTAGCTAGACAAAAAACAGTACAGGTGCTGGTCATATAATTAGAATATCATCAAAAAGTTGATTTATTTCTGTAGCGGTTTGTACAGTTATTAATCAATTTATGATTAGTTCTGGTTTTTATAATTATTTAGAGAAACTATGTTTGTCCAGCAAACCCTAGCTCCTCCTAGAATATTATAAACGGATTTATTCTTTGGCCACAAGAATAAATTCCTATTATAGCATCAAAGCATAAAGTGATCGAAAAACGTTAAAGTGACTTGGTTTTGTTGAATGAACAAAGAACAAACCAGCATGAATACCAGCAAGGAAACTCAGTGTCTATAAAATCTTAAAGAAGTTGATACTTGCATTTGATTCGGTGTTGTGGTTTAGAGTTTCAGAGCACTCAGGTTGGTAATGGTCCTTCCTCAGGAGGCTGTTTCTTCGGCAGGTTTTTCAAACGCGGTTTTAAACTGAGAAGTGATATTGCCGGAAAATAAAGAAGAGAGTTGGACTCCGGGATGGAGCGTCGAAAGCTTGACGACAGGAAAACTTGCGTCCTGACGACAGGAAAAACTTGTGCCCCGAGGAGACGTGTGTCATGGTGTTTTAAGGACAACAGACCAGAACACCTTCTTGATAATGTCTACCAATCATAGCGTTGCAATTTTGGCGGTTTTCCACCTTCCTCTGTCCTGTCTCACAGCTTAATTTGCATAATATATGGTATATCAAATCGGGTGTACTTTCATCATGGTACTGTTAGAAATTGAACAATGCATTTGACAGTCATGAAACATACCTTAGTGAATAGCTCGAGTCCGGAGCTTTACGGAGAGATCAAACTCGACAAGTGTCGCACATCATCTAAAGAAGATACACTTTATACTCTAATATTATCGTTTAACATGAAACCTAACCTACTACAGTAAATTCTATGCTTCTACACTAGTAACACATAAATGCAACAAGCACTACAATGGCAGATACATTCATATTTGCAGGTACAATCATATTTGCAGGTACAATCATATTTGCGGATACAGTCTTTATGCAGATCTTCGTGTGTGTGTGTCTGTGAGTATGTGCGTGTAGTTTCTTCTTTTATTGCTGTTTGGAATGCGGGCCTGCTTCATAGCAACCCGATCCGTGGTGTCCGCATCCCCTTTGAAGTGGCGAAGGGAATGTTTAGGAATCTATCGAAGCAGTCATAAAATGAGTCCCGTGACCTGTTGGTGTGGGCCAGGCCGGCGCCAATGTGAGATTTATGGATCAAAGTTTCTTGAATTGAGGCTTAAACACAGTTTATGGGGACCTGCTCACTCTCGACATTGTGCAGATGCTACATTTCACTAATTCCATTCAAAAAGTGAAACTTGTAAATTATATTTCAAATGTTTATTTCTTTTAATTTTGATGATTATAACTGACAACTAAGGAAAATCCCAAATTCAGTATCTCAGAAAATTAGAATAATGTGAAAAGGTTCAGTATTGAAGACACCTGGTGCCACACTCTAATCAGCTAATTAACTCAAAACACCTGCAAAGGCCTTTAAATGGTCTCTCAGTCTAGTTCTGTAGGCTACACAATCATGGGGAAGACTGCTGACTTGACAGTTGTCCAAAAGACGACCATTGACACCTTGCACAAGGAGGGCAAGACACAAAAGGTCATTGCAAAAGAGGCTGGCTGTTCACAGAGCTCTGTGTCCAAGCACATTAATAGAGAGGCGAAGGGAAGGAAAAGATGTGGCAGAAAAAAAGTGTACAAGCAATAGGGATAACCGTACCCTGGAGAGGATTGTGAAACAAAACCCATTCAAAAATGTGGGGGAGATTCACAAAGAGTGGTCTGCAGCTGGAGTCAGTGCTTCAAGAACCACTACGCACAGACGTATGCAAGACATGGGTTAGAGCTGTCGCATTCCTTGTGTCGAGCCACTCTTGAACAACAGACAGCGTCAGAAGTGTCTCGTCTGGGTTAAAGACAAAAAGGACTGGACTGCTGCTGAGTGGTCCAAAGTTATGTTCTCTGATGAAAGTAAATTTTGCATTTCCTTTGGAAATCAGGGTCCCAGAGTCTGGAGGAAGAGAGGAGAGGCACACAGTCCATGTTGCTTGAGGTCCAGTGTAAAGTTCCCACAGTCAGTGATGGTTTGGGGTGCCATGTCATCTGCTGGTGTTGGTCCACTGTGTTTTCTGAGGTCCAAGGTCAATGCAGCTGTATACCAGGAAGTTTTAGAGCACTTCATGCTTCCTGCTGCTGATCAACTTTATGGAGATGCAGATTTCATTTTCCAACAGGACTTGGCACCTGCACACAGTGCCGAAGCTACCAGTACCTGGTTTAAGGACCATGGTATCCCTGTTCTTAATTGGCCAGCAAACTCGTTTGACCTTAACCCCATAGAAAATCTATGGGGTATTGTGAAGAGGAAGATGCAATATGCCAGACCCAACAATGCAGAAGAGCTAAAGGCCACTATCAGAGCAACCTGGGCTCTCATAACACCTGAGCAGTGCCACAGACTGATCGACTCCATGCCACGCCACATTGCTGCAGTAATTCAGGCAAAAGGAACCCCAACTAAGTATTGAGTGCTGTACATGATTCATAGATTGCAAGACATCTGATTTATGTAGCCCAGACACGGTTTTAAGATATGATTCCTCGCATTAATAAAATAAACTCATATAAAATTACATTACACATCTTCACATCATTAAATAACCACGCTGTTCTTAACCAAGAATAAAACACGCATTTTTTGATGTTTTTAAAATTATTTATTAGGCAAAAAACATATAATTTTAATTCATTATATTCATTACAACTTTTAATTCATTACAAAAAGCCATATTAACATTAACACCATAACATAAGCTATATTCAAACAAAACAATACACTTCATAACATACAAATATATAATTTAAATAACATAAACAATTACACTTTCCCTGGAGACAAGCGTTGAAAATCTTTGATGAATTTCTCTGCCTCTGCTTCCGTTGGTGACAGCAGGATGGGATTCCTCATGGCTGAAGCTGCATGTTAAAACAAACAAACAAACAATATTTATATATTTTTAAAATTAATAAATTGATTTAAGCCTATCAATCATGCAGCGAGTTCAGGTGCTTCAAGCTCTTCCTGCGTCTGACACTGTGTTGAACTTACCTGTTAATAGTTAGCCGTTGTTGTACCTGGTCTTCTTTTCTGCCGACGACACAACAACCACCACCACTTCACAGTCCTTATTGGACCAAAGGTATTCAATCAGCAAATATTTTTTTATTGTAAGAAATATGTTAAATGCATTGAAATTATTTTAAAAATATAATGAAGTAATAGCTCATCAGTTATGTCCTCAGATGTTTTACGGGGCTCAGTATTGTATTTTGGCACATGTTTTAATGTAGTTGACAGGTCCATTGGTTTGTCTGGAATAAGTGTGGTGGTTTCCATCTGGCTGGTATTGTTGCTGATGTCTTTGCTTTCTGGATGTGATGGCTGTGGCAGTACATGAGCTGGGTCAAATTATGTTGTACGTTTTTGATGTTTTCTAGATGTTTTTTTTTTTTTTTGCCCATTCTTCCTTCTGGCTAAAGAAGTTTTCTTTCAGTTTTGGGTCACAGCAGGGCAGTAACAGATTGTTGTTAATGATGTGTTCTCTGTATCTGCCTTGTAGGGATCCTTACATTTTATGGATGAAGTCAGCAGGACGCAGGAATGTTTTAGTTTGAAGGATGCTGTGTTTGACAATCCAAAACCTGTTCCACATGGCAGTTTGTTTCCCTGGTTTTAGACTGTTGGCTGACTGTAGCTGGGCTGATTTCAGAAAATTGGTTAAGATTCCCAAGAAGCACTCCACTCCATGAGGATGTCGATAAGCTAAGGACAAAAAAAGTTTATTTTTTCCCTGTGCTGTTACTGAGGTTTAGGTTCTTGGCCCTTTCCTAAACTGCACTAAACACTGCTGTGAATGGTGATTTTCCACACAGATGTTGTAGTTTGTGGTGTTTCTGTGGCCTCGGGCATTGTTTCTGACTCACTGATGTTTTTGGAGGTCTTCATTATTTTGAGGTCCAGGGAAGCTTTGGCTGTATTCAGCACATCTGTTTCCTCTGATGATGTTAACAGTTCTTCACTTCCTTTATGGAAGCAAAAGAAATTTCAGATCTGCTGTTCAACACGACAGTTCAGAGGAGAAAAAAGAAAAGTCTACAAATATTGTTTGAGGTGTTTCTTCTTTCTTTAGTTCTCATCTATTTTTAAAAATAGAAAACTCCCATTGCAAAAGTTAAGAGTCCATAAATACATACAATATTTTCACTTTTGAATGCAGATCTGTGAAATGGGAAAAGTAGTGCTGAATAATAAAGATTTATAATTAACTGACACATAATCTGTGCTTTTACACATCTGAATCTTAGAAACGTAACCCGGAAACATCTGAGATACAAACCTGCTTTCTGAAAGCCCTGTGTGTGTAGGAGTATATATATGGTTTATGAGGACACAAATTTGTATAATGACATGGGTATTACAACATAAACATGTTTTATGAGAATACTTTCTGTGTCCTTGTAAACCAAATGGTTTGTAACGACTGAGACAAATCATACCCAATTATTTGTTATATTTAACAAATAATCTTTAAACTCACTCTGGGGGTCTATCCCCATTCCCCGAGAAGACCAGTCTATGCAAGGGCCTCTTGGACACGATCAGATAAGACTTTTATGATCCGAAACTATGCAGCTATGCAGAACTCTGCATCCAAAAGTCAGTTTGAGTCAGGCCCATGGAAAGACACGCAAAGCCTGAAAACAGACCTTCCTGCCTTAATTTATAGACAGACTGTTCTATAAATGAGCATGCACATCCCTAGTAAATGGTATCCATTATTACTGTTTGTTGTATTGTATTCAGTATTGTATTTACATGTTTTATGATACATTAAAATTAGATGGTGATACCTATGCAACATATTAGGATGACAAGAATCTTTACTGACAAGTTATGACAAGTTTCTTCTTCAACAACCCAGTCAGTTGCATAGGCAAACGTCCTGCTAGAAACACAAAGGCTCATAAATTCCCCCACAAGAGGAAGTTCCCGATCATAAGTTCCACATTCTTCATTGGTCAGATCGACCCTGGGAGGTGTGGCTTCACACGGAGCTTAAAAGCCAGCGCACAATGCTCCTCCCTCTCTCTTGCTTCTTCGACGGACTGATGCCCTGCAGGGTGACCTCTTCAGGTCAAGGACTGTGGGCCTGTCCTGCCCCCAGCCATGTGCTTGACTAGGAGAGAAAGAACTCTTTCCTACTACAAGAGTCAAATTAACAGCTTAAGTTGTTTCATATTTCTTCATCCAACACAGAAGATATTGATTACGACTTTGGACCAAACCTTGAAGGATTTCTCCTCAGCCTGTAGATCCGACGCTCCTCAACCTAAAGGCATTTTGCAAGTATTGTACATATGAAAACTAATCAGTGATTTAGTATTAATTTGTGAACCCCTTTGTTAGCAAATGTGCTTTATTACTAAAAACTAATGGTCTTTTCCAGTTTGTTTGATTCCAGTTTCTTCTCCCTAGCTTCTCCCTATTTCCCACTTTTGGTCTCATTCTATCATTCCTTATTTTATCCATGTACATGTAACTTGTGTGTATGTATGTTTGTGTTTGTTAGTTTAGCTTTGTGATCGTGATTAATTAATAAAACTTGTGCACAATACATATTTGGTTCTGTCTCCCCGTCTGTGAATAAATTGGCTCTTAAATGATCAGATCTTATTACAGCTCTAAGCACTGTAAAAGCAAATAAAGAATTATTTTTCTGTGGCCATGGAAAATACCATTCTCTTAGAATTAATTAATAATCTTCACAGGATGAACTGATTTATTGACTGTAATTTTAATGTAGCTACATCAAGTTAATTTGATTAACAATCATAATGAGTTTTGGATAATTATTATTATTATTTTCCCTTTGAGTTAATTCGCTACAGGCTTAAAAAAACGAAAACATACTAAAATAAAAAAAAAAATGCAGACAGTTTAATGTGATGGGTAGTGTAGGGGGAGAGAATATACAGTTTTTACAGTATAAAAACCATTATGCCTATGGAGAGTTCCCGTAAACCATATATACAATTTTTGTGATTTACAAGGACACAAATTTGTATAATGATGGGTATTACACTGGTATTATGATGTAAACAAGAAATATGAGGACATTTCATGAGTCCTCATATTTAAAACAGCTACCAAACAATGTTTTATTAAAAATGTAAAAATGCAGACAGTTTTGTGTGATGGGTAGTTTTAGGGGTAGGGGGACAGAATGTACAGTTTGAACAGTATAAAAACCAGTACGTCTATGGAATGTTCTCACTAAGATAAACAAACCTGTGCGTGTGTGTATTAATTTACACCACACCCTTGAGACGCCGCAGGACTGTGTTCAGAAGTGTAATGGGCGGTGCCATGAGTGTGGACCTATAAATCTAGCAGATCTCCGCTATTCACAGCAGTCTGACTAGAGTGTAACGGTCTTCTACTTGACCTCAGCTACAGCAAGAAAGATTAACAAAATAATTTTTGGCTTCTCTGCAGTCATTCTGTATTTCGCAGCAGGTAAGATGCTTTTATATTTATATATATAGCCTACTACATAAAATAGCAGTAGATTATTTGTTTGAATATTTCTGGTCAGTTTATTTGTGTGGCGAATGAGCTACTTTCATTCCACATCTATTCAGTCATTGTGGAACATGCGGATCCGTGAGTCACGAACATAATAAATTTAGAAGCCTGGGGATTATGAGTCATTCTTATCCGGGATATTGCTTTCAGTGATTTGAGCCTACAGCAAGCTACCAAAAAGAAAAACTCTTGATTTTTAGAACTTTTTATATATTTATATAATTATATTAATTTTCTATCACTGATTCTTGAGATAAAACATGTTTTAGAAGTTAGTTTTTATTATTTAATAATTTAAATTTATTTTTAAATTTAAATTTATATTTGTAGACAAAGGTCTCCGCTAATGAACCATTAAAGGGAACAGGTTTTTCTGAAAATGTTTTTCTCTAAAAATGTACATTTATTCACTTCGGAACTTAATTTGTTCCACTGATTTGAAACAAAAGATTCATAAAGCTTCCAAGCTTCATGAAGCAGTGTTTAGTTCAGTGACGAGTGCTAGATATTGTTGTATAAAGTTATTTTGTTTTTTCTGGCACACAAAAAGTATTCTCGTCACTTCATAACATTAAGGTTAAACAACTGTAGTCACATGACTGTTTTAAATATGTTTTTAATAACAGTTACCTTTCTGGGCATTTGAAAGTCTAAGTTCCCTTTCGATACTTCACTCGTACTGCGTATGGGGAAAGGTCTCCTTTTTCCCCGTTACTGAAGCCTTTTTCAATAACGCAGTGTAACTGCATCGTCATTGGTTCGCTCATAGACAAGTTGTTGAACCAATGACGGCGCGGCATAGCTGCGCGACCTATGGCGACAGAGCGCGCGAATATTCCCGCCGAAATGGGCGGGGTTTAGGGCTATATAAGTGGGCGTTTCGCCATAGGATTTCAGTTCTCTCTCCTTCAGCGACGACTTCACATCGCTCCTCGCTGATCTCCGGCTGAAGCCTTCGCCGCCTGGAAGAAGCTCGCCTGGAAAGAAGCTCTCGCCGCCGTCGAAGAGGCTCCCGCAGCGGACTGCTGAGCTCGCCGAGGAAGAAGCGCCGGCGCCCTCGTCGACTGCCGCCTGCCAGCCCGTCTCCTGCCGCCATCTGGCGCGCCTAAAAGAGCGATTTTCCCGCGGTTTATTGCCGCTCTAAAAGAGCTTTCCAACAGCGGTTTTCACCGCTCTAGCGGCCCTCGCCGCTCTAAAGAGCCCCTCAAACGCCGTTTTGTGGCACATGCAGAGCCCCTCTGCATGACGACGACGGACACGGTGAGTGCGTCGGCTGCCTGGGTAGACCCCATGCAGAGGCCGCGCTCACCGGGACCTCGTGTTCTCACTGTGAGAACATGAGTCTCGCCTCTCTGCGCTCGCGGATCGCCTTCTTCAGTGAAGGCGATCTCGCCGCTCGCGCCCTCCCGTCTTCTTCCTCCCGCGAGCCGGCTAGGAAGAGACAGCGGGGCAGAGCGGCCCAGTGCACGGAGTTGGATGACGTCACGCCGGCTTCCCCGTGTGCCTCACCCTCTCCCCCAAAAGAGCAGTCCCCCGTCCTGTTCTCCCGCCCTGAGCTGCGTCCCTCGGCAGATTCGAGCGACCTCATCTCTTTTGGCGGTTCTGAGGACGAGCCGCTTGATGACTTCTTGTCTCTCGCGGCCTCTGAAACCGAAGGTTGGACCGGTGATTCTGACCCCACCCGCCTTCCCTCGCTGGAGCCCATTGACTGCAAGCCAGGTATGGATGCCGAGCTCTTCCGCATCCTCTCGAAAGCAGTAGAGGTTTTGGACCTCGAATGGGCTCCGCCAGAGGAGCCATCACGGAGCAGGCTCGATGAGTGGTTCCCGCCAGGCCCCTCGTCAACGCGTGCACCGTTTTTCCCAGAGGTTCACAACGAGCTGACGAAGTCGTGGCGCGCCCCGTATTCTGCCCGCCTATGTACTATGCATTATTCAGCTCTCACCTCTGTGGATGGCTCTGAAGAGAAGGGTTACGAGCATCTACCGCCCCTGGACGAAGCGGTGGCGGCTCACCTCTGTCCCCCCACGGCTGTGGGTTGGAAAACTAAGAGGGCCCTTCCATCCAAGCCCTGCAGGACCACTTCTGCCCTGGCTGGCAGAGCATATACGTCCGCGGGCCAGGCTGCCTCAGCGCTGCACACCATGGCTATTCTCCAGGTGTTTCAAGCGAAGCTCCTCCGTTCTCTGGATGAGTCCGGCGTCGATGCACCTGCCTTCCGTGACCTCCGCAGCGTCACTGACTTAGCCCTGCGTGCCACAAAGGCCACAGCTCAGGCCATTGAACGATCCAGGGCCAGCCTGGTCGTGCTTGAGCGCCATTTGTGGCTCAACCTGACCGAGATTAAGGAGATGGACAAGATGGCCTTTTTGGATGCCCCGGTCTCTCCTTCTGGTCTCTTCGGGCCAGCAGTAGAGGGCTTTACGGAGCGTTTTACTGCAGCACAAAAGTCGTCTCAGGCTATGCGACACTTCCTACCTAAACGCTCTAGCTCCACGTCTGCTTCCAGCCGCCCCAAGTCTGCGCCGGCTCAGCAGGACAAACCTGCCCCCTCTACCTCTCAGGCAGCACCTCCGAAGGAACAGCGTCATCGTAAGCGCTCCTCCTTCCCGAGGCAACGTCAGGGACCCCGGCCTAAGATTACGCTGGACCCGACACCTCCTAAGCCCTCCTGATGTTTCAGGAAGGAAGAGGATGGGGCAAAGTCTCGCCACGGCCGGACCACCCCAAAAGCTCTTTCGTTCCACCCCCCCTCCGCCTCGTTCAGCTCCGGGCGTGGGAGATATGTTCAGTGTTGTGCTAACTGGGCCCAGTGCTGTGTCCATGCAAAACGCTATTCTTATGGCGAACACTATGAATATTCTACCTTCTCTAAGAAAGAGCGAAGTTCCTCTTCCACTCTCTCCGGTGCATGGGCCCCCGATTGGCGGCCCGTCACCCGATACCATTCAACCCCTTGTCACGCGGGCCATCCCTGGAGTGTCAAGCTGGGTTCTGGGAACCATAAGTCGAGGCTACTCGCTTCAGTTCGCCCGAAGGCCCCCGCGCTTCAGCGGGGTGCTTCAGACTTCAGTCAACATGGACAACGTTCATGTCCTCCGAGCCGAAGTCACGTCTCTTCTGAGGAAAGGAGCTATAGAAATAGTCTCCCCCTCAGAGAGCAATTCGGGGTTCTACAGCCATTATTTTGTAGTTCCCAAAAAAGATGGTGGTCTCAGACCCATCTTAGATCTCAGGCTCTTGAACCTCTCCCTCATGAGACGGAAGTTCAAGATGCTAACGCTGAAGCAGATCCTCGCGCAGGTTTGCCCCGGGGACTGGTTCTGCTCGCTGGACCTGAAAGATGCATACTTTCACATCCAGATAGCCCCCCATCACAGGCGATTCTTGAGATTCGCGTTCGAGGGTGTGGCTTACCAATATACGGTCCTTCCATTCGGACTGTCCCTAGCTCCTCGCACTTTTACCAAGTGCATGAACGCGCCGCTTTCCCCACTGAGACAGATGGGAATCCGGGTTCTCAATTACCTCGACGACTGGCTCATCCTAGCCCAGTCACGAGCCGAGCTGGAGCATCACAGATCCGTGTTACTCAGCCACTTGGAGTGCCTGGGTCTCAGGGTCAACTTTGCCAAGAGCTCACTGCTCCCCAGCCAGCGTATAACGTTCCTGGGTGCGGTTTTCGACTCAGTCCGTATGACGGCTGTAGTCTCTCCAGAGCGCGCTCTGGCCATTCAGCAGCTCGCGGCATCGGTCAGGAACAGAGCCTATTTCCCTCTGAAGTTTTTCCAGAGGATGCTAGGGCTGATGGCTTCCGCCTCCCCGGTTCTGCAGCTCGGCCTTCTTCGGATGCGGCCTCTGCAGTACTGGTTGAAGTTCCGGGTCCCTCCTCACGCCTGGCGGCACGGCCACCTGCGTCTCAGGGTCAATCAGGCCTGTTTGGCAGCTCTGAAACCCTGGATGAACCCTGTATGGTTCAGTCAAGGGGTACCCCTACAGGCGGTGTCCAGAAGGACGGTGATCTCAACGGATGCGTCCAACACAGGTTGGGGCGCTCTTTGCGAGGGCAGACCGGCCTTCGGCTCGTGGTCTCATGAGGAATGCCATCTGCACATCAACTGCCTCGAGATGTTGGCAGTGATTCGAGCCCTTCATGCGTTCCAGGCACACCTGACAGGGCACCACGTCTTAGTCCAGTCGGACAGCATGACAGTGGTGTCATACATAAATCACCAGGGCGGTCTTTCGTCCAGCCGCTTATGCGCTCTGGCGAAGCGTCTTCTGGAATGGGCATCACCGAGGTTTCAGTCGCTCAGGGCGACTCACATACCCGGGAGAACAAACTTGGGAGCAGACATGCTATCTCGGAGCAATGTCCCCTCAGACGACTGGATGCTCCACCCCCAGATGGTTCTCATAATCTGGGAGTTCTTCGGAAAGGCAGAGGTAGACCTCTTCGCTTCAGAAGGCAACTCTCACTGCCCAATTTATTTCTCGAAGGAGGAAGATGCGCTGGCCTCCTTTACATTTTTCCCCCGATCGCTCTGATCCCACAGGTCATCAGACGAATCAGGGACGACAAGCACAGAGTCCTCCTGGTGGCCCCGTTCTGGAGGAGCCAAGTTTGGTCCTCAGAGCTGTTCAGGCTTTCCACAAAAGCTCCGTGGCCGATCCCCCTGAGACGGGACCTCCTCTCTCAGGCGAACAGGACGATTTGGCATCCCCAGCCAGAACTCTGGGCTCTGCACCTCTGGTCCCTCGACGGGAGCCTGCTAACCTCCCCGGGGACGTGCTGAATACCATTTCTCAGGTGAGAGCTCCGTCCACGAGACGCCTCTACGCCCAGAAATGGTCGATCTTTGTTGACTGGTGTTCTACACGCAACATAGACCCAGTGGAGTGTGACGTATCTCCGATACTGTCTTTCCTCCAGGAGCGTTTGGATCTGGGTCGCACCCCTTCAACGCTCAAAGTTTACGTAGCAGCCATTGCAGCGTTTCACGCTCCTATTGCTGGCCAGTCAGTGGGATGAAACAACATCGTGGTGCGTTTCTTGAGAGGTTCTAGGCGATTAAATCCTCCTCGTCCTCTCACTGTTCCCACCTGGGACCTCTCTTTGGTCCTCAGAGCTCTTAAACCTCCCTTTGAGCCACTGCGTTCAGCTGACCTCAGGCCCCTGACGCTCAAAACCGCTCTGCTACTTGCACTAGCGTCGGTTAAGCGAGTTGGTGACTTGCAGGCCCTCTCCGTAAGCCCTGCATGCCTTGAGTTTGGGCCCAACGACTCCAAAGTCATTTTGAAACCTAGGCATGGCTACGTCCCTAAGGTGCTCTCGACTCCATTCAGAGCACAGGTTATTTCCTTCTCAGCGCTTCCTCCCTCGTCGGACGAGCGAGAGTTGGAACTACTCTGCCCTGTCAGGGCATTAAGGACCTACGTTGATCGATCACAGCATTTTCGGCAATCTGATCAGCTCTTTATCTGCTTTGGTGGCCGCACCAAGGGGTCTTCGGTCTCAAAGCAACGTCTTTCGCGTAGGTTAGTCGATGCTATTGCTCTTTGTTACTCCTCTATGGGCCTCGACTGCCCCATAGGAGTTAGAGCTCACTCTACTAGAGGAATGGCTTCCTCTTGGGCCTGGTCTAGTAGAGTTTCGATTAAAGACATCTGTGAGGCGGCCGGCTGGTCCTCGCCGTCCACTTTTGTCAGATTTTATCATTTGGACATCCCGACCTTACAAGCTCGGGTCCTCTCGGTATGATCCAGCGGCCTCTATCGAGCTCCGCTTCATGCCACTCTGGGAGTTAACTTTTTGTAGTGTAACGAGGGTTCGACGGCTCCGGCCTTCTCACTTGTCCTCTGGTTCCCTCACGGTGCCCAAGACAAGTCCAGTCATTCCCTGCCGTGGCACGGCGCGGTTGAATTCGTTCCCCATACGCAGTACGAGTGAAGTATCGAAAGGGAACGTACTCGGTTACTAACGTAACCTCGGTTCCCTGAGATACGGAACGAGTACTGCGTTACATGCCGTGCCACGAGGCTGCGGCTTCAGTGTCGTCGCTTCAGTCGAATGACCTGAAATCCTATGGCGAAACGGCCGCTTATATAGCCCTAAACCCCGCCCATTTCGGCGGGAATATTCACGCGCTCTGTCGCCATAGGTCGCGCAGCTATGCCGTGCCGTCATTGGTTCAACAACTTGTCTATGAGTGAACCAATGACGATGCAGTTACACAGCGTTATTGAAAAAGGCTTCAGTAACGGGGAAAAAGGAGACCTTTCCCCAGACGCAGTACTCGTTCCGTATCTCAGGGAACCGAGGTTACGTTAGTAACCGAGTACGTTATCTTGCTCTCAATGCAGGCCTCACGAGCCATTGGATTTTATCAAAAAATATCTTAATTTGTGTTCTGAAGATAAACAAACATATATTACTGTTGTAGAACAACATGAGGGTGAGTAATTAATGACATTATTTAAATTTTTGGGTGAACTAACCCTTTAACTTACTGCAGTAAAAATTCAAAATGTGGAGTTTTTATATTTTTAAGATATGATACAGTTAAGCAACATCACACGACAAAGACTGCTGAATACCATCATGATTGAAAATGTGACTGATTTTATTTCAGCGTATGAATGAATCACTCAATGGTTACCTGCCGTTCTTTGTATCTTATCGTTCCGTATCTTTGACTGAAGAAACCTGAGAATAATTTAAAATTGTTTCAGGTGTTGTTTATAAATATTAAAAATAAATTTTGTAACACTTTCTATGAAGTCTATGCTTATAATGAATTTTAGCTCCATTTATACTTATTTATGAGTGAGCCAAGTATTACTGTAAATATATTTCTAAAGACTCATTAAGACCCATACTGCATTATATGAATCAATTATAGTTACATTTATATTATTTTTAATATTACTTAAATGTAATTTGCTTTTTCAATGTGGATGTTAATAATCCATGATTTATAAGTAATTAGTCAGTTGTATGGTTCCATGAATGTATTTATAAAGATGCAACCTGCATTAGTATAATGTTATTATATTATAGTAACAATGACTTTTTAGTAATTCAGATTTATTTCTGTCAAATAAGTGAATATATTGTTATTAATACCTGTGTTGTTTTTATAAATACTTATTGTGGGTGCTTATACAGTTACTAGCCTCTAGGATGCAATTTCCCTAAAGAAAATGTTAAGAAATCATGAGGATGTGCTCATTATACATTTTAAGTTGTTTTGTAAATGTAACTAATGAACAATAATTACAGTAAAAAATAAAGAAATCATTATAGTTCCTTTTAATGTTACATACTAGCAAAACACTGCAACAATATTTTTTAAAGGAACAGGGGAACAGCTTGCCTGGAAAATCCAGCCTCACCACTCTACCAGCGGATGAGTCTGGTCGGCCATTGAATCAATTCGATTTCTAGGGCGGAGCAAATCCAAGCAAACAGAAAGTGGAGTAAACCAATCAGAGAAGGGCGGATATGACGTTAGCAAAGCGACAAGAGAGTCTTGTAGAAGATATATCAGTCTTGTAGAGAGTCTTGTAGAAGATATATCAGTCTGGCCTTTCCAGGCAAGGGAACAGCTGCTACAAGCAAACAGGCAAAGACAGTACTTGTCTTGCTATCTTGTTGACTGTGTGCAGTTTTACTTAAGTATGGTGTGTGCTGTTGAATGTAATGCCATTTTACTGAATCGTTTAAAAATAGTTTGAACACTGAGCCTTGAGCTTCTAATCTTAAAACAATGATTTAACTGTGCTGTTAACATGGTGGGTTGCCCACAATAAACTCTCATGTTGGCCCCACAGTGAAAAACTTCTGTGGGCCCTGTATGAGGTAACCCACTGTATGAGGTAACTTACGTGGTCACTACCTTTTTCCTGACCGTATGAAAACTGTACGTAAGTGAAAGTAGCATGACTTTCAGTGTTCCATTAGTGTAACATAGAGAATACAGAACTTACGCTAAAACCAGCATCATTTTTTTACGTACACGTAAAACACAGACATTGTAATGATCTTCACACTTACATTAAAATCAACAACAGTAAACTTAAAGCATTAGTTCACTTTCAAATAAACTTTTCCTGATAATTTACTTACCCCCATGTCATCCAAGATGTTCATGTCTTTCTTTCTTCAGTTGAAAACAAATTAAGGTTTTTGATAAACATTCCAGGATTTTTCTCCATATAGTGGACTTCAATGGGCACCAAACGGTTGAAGATCAATATTACAGTTTCATTGCAGCTTCAAAGCGTTCTACACGATCCCAGACGAGGAATAAGGGTCTTATCTAGAGAAACCATCAGTCATTTTCTAAATAAATAAATAAATTATATACGTTTTAACCATAAATGCTAATCTTAAACTAGCTCTCTTCTTCTTCTTCACTATTAGAATTCTGGCAGTGTAGACTAAGTGTATTACTGCTCTCCACAGGTCAAAGTTTGAACTAAATTGTCATATACAATATGTTAGTGCAAGTATATAACAATTAGTTCAAACTTTAACCTGTGGAGGGCAGTAATACACTTAGCAGTGTCAACACTGCCAGAATTCTAATAGAGAAGAAGAAGAGAGCTAGTTCAAGATGAGCATTTATGGTTAAAACGTATATATTTTGTTTATTTATTTATTTATAAAATGACTGATGGTTTCTCTAGATAAGACTCTTATTCCTCGTCTGGTATCGTTTAAAGCTCTTTGAAGCTGCACTGAAACTGTAATTTTGACCTTCAACCGTTTGGGCTCCATTGAAGTCTACTATAAGGAGAATAATCCTGGAATGTTTTCATCAAAAACCTTCATTTCTTTTCAACTGAAGAAAGAAGGACATGAACATCTTGGATGACATGGGGGTGAGTAAATTATCAGGAAAATTTTCATTTGAAAGGGAACATCCTTTAAATGTTACATTAACACTTACACATACTTTATATCAGATATTTCAATTGTGTCATATGTTCATGAGTCAAAATATGATATTGAGAATGAATATATAATGATTTTTTACTGCACCCTAGAAACAAAAATGTAAACTCCAATTTTAATAAAACTGGTAGTGCAAACACCTTTTTTTCTCTTGCCCTAGAAAATACATTTTGACATAAGAAAGAAGACTGACGCATCTGTCTATTGGACCATCGTTCTGCATATTCCCTTCAAAACAATGAAGGACTAAATTGGACTACATAGCTGAAATCTCAAGCTGCAGCTCTGCCACTGTTACCTGAATGATCAACATGGTGGCCATAGAGATTGTTTACCCAGAGAACTGTACAAGTGAAAAAGCTGAGAAAAAATTCAGAAAGAGGCTCCTGAAAGCTAATCCTGATACTCTTTATGCTGACTGCCATGAAGAGAACGGGGTAAAAATCAGAAGTAACTTAATTTTCTACACCACACAGATTGATGCATGGAAATTAGCCATCCGTAATTTATATGTTCGCAATGTTGAAAACCAAATTGAGCACGGAAAAAGATTAATTATATGTCAAGGTGCAACGCTGGACACAAGCGACCCCTTTCTTACTATATCCTGCTACACTACAGGCATTGTCCTTGTGCAAGGATATGAGGCAAGCCTGAACGCATTTGAGGAGAATTTTCCTGAGCTGAAAATCACAGTAGTGAACGAGAGTGACAGGACCCGCAGGAACCGCCCAGAGAACCCTCCACCTCCAACTCAGGAACAGCAAGGAGACCAGCCACAAATTGGAGCTGAAGAGACCAGCCCCTCCATCCCTGAGCTCACAGACGCTTTCAAAAAACTGACACCTAAGTAAAGCAAAATCTGTCTCAAGACTGACAACTACTGCATAATCTGGTTTCACTACAGCTTCCAGAGGTGAGGTTGATCTCAATTCTTTTTAAATAAAAGTTACCACACTTCCTCCACAACAAACTTTTCTAAAAAAAAACAAACAAAAAAAACCCTATGTATTACTGTATTTCCAGAGACAAATTATTACTTTGGTTTTAGTAATAAATTGTGCTTAATATTTTTCCAGTACACTACAGAGTCAAAAACATTAGAGTTTATATAATTTATTACTGAGGTAGTAATGAACGATATAACTCTACTTTGTTGCTCTGAAATATAATAAATACACTACCGGTCAAAAGTTTTTGAACAGTAAGATTTTTTTTACATTTTTAAAAGAAGTACAAATGATTCCAATCTGATCTCAGTTTCTTTGCAATCCGATTCACAATTTTGGTTACATGTGCATGTATGTATTCCAAACAAAGTGAACAGAGATGTGCTAGGTGTGGTGGCTGTCATGAAAATGCAACGTGTGAGCATAGAATGAAGCCAAAGTTTTGCAGATTGGATTCATTTGGATTAAGGAAAATGAATGCATGCAAACATAATACTGTAATAATGTTACTTCAGTTGGTTTTACAAATTGCATAAAGCTCTTAATTTTATCAGGTAGTTTTTGGTTAGGACTCCACTAATTACTCCCTTTGTCCATGTCTTTCTAGTTGGCATCAATTATGATACTGTCTGACCAAGCATGGACTTTTATCCCATTGCTAACATAGATGTACTACCATTAATTCTGTGCATTAAATCAGTTCATCAGCTTGAAAAAAAAAAAAAAAAAAAAAAACTGGGCTGAAGGTTGATATCCGTGATTTACCAAAGGCAGATGAGCATTTCATGTTTTCTTAATTTGGCTTTAACTGAGGCGGTACAAAAAGTACAAATTATGTTTTAAGATGAAGACAAAACATTGTGCCAGGGTAAATTTTCATTAAGACATTGGAGCATTTTGGCCAAGCATATGGTTTCATTAGGCACTTCTGCTGTCCACTGTATGTAAAATAAGTGAATGAAAATTAGCAAAAATTTATACTTTAACGGTTTTGAATGAGACCGGCAAAATACTGTAGGATTGAGTCATGGGGAAGAACCTTGTCTTTTAGTGACTTGGGGGCCACCCTCATGATGAAGATATGGAGGGTGGGGGACTAAATGATTAGCTTACACCGGACTACAGTTTAGTCGCCAGCCAAGGTCTGTATGGTCTTTATTTATACGTGGAGGTTGTAATGGAATCAAAACAATTCCAACAAAGTTTAAACAAAAAGGTTTTTCAAAAAGAGCAGACACTGTCGTTCGTTCTCTGGTTTTTGTTTTTGCAGATTGATGTCAACAGCTTTGAAAAAATTAGCTGGAGGTTCAAGCCTTAACATTTTGAGGAAATACTGTTGTGATAAACACCAGATCCAGAATAACAGGAACGGAACTTCGCAATCTTCAACCTCAAGATGGTTCTTCTGGAAGAACAGGCTACAGAGACATTTTAAGAACAGAGATATTCTGAGCTACAAGAGAGATATTTTAAACTTTAAATTGTTGCCACATCTTTTAATGTATTTAGGTCAAAGATTCAAATATAAAAGAGAAACTCAAGCCAGACTCACACTACATGTTCCCTATCTTGTGTGTGGACTTTTGTGTTACTTCCTTTTCATCGTTTTGTGGTCCTTTTGTTGATTGGTTTCCCGTTTGTCTTGATTGTTCCCAGGTGTCTCGTTAAATTGTCTCAAATAAAATTTTAAACGTAATGCACATATTGATAATTTTTGTGTTTTTTATAAAAATATGCATACTTTAAACAAATTCTATAATTGGAATAAGTCGTTATGTCTGTAACATAGAGATTCTTAGAGGTGAGGGAAATTGGATCCAATCAGTTTATTAAACAAAAACAATTACACATATAGCAAGGAATAAATAGTGATTATTTTCACATGTAGTCAATTTCTGGTTTTGTTTCTTGAATGCTCCTGTTTAGATATGAATTGTAAAAAAGTAAAGCACTGTTTGTTTCATTTGTTTCTTATAATTATGCCACTGTTTGTTATTAATAAAAACATACAATAACAAAAAAGCTATGTTGTAATTATCAATATAGCAATTATTTTTGACTAAATAATGGGAGTAAAAGATACATTGTGAAGAATTGTTTTGTGAATCGTTACCCTCTAAATCTAAATCACACCTCCAGTTCAAAGCATTCATTTTTTCTTTGTCTGAATGAATTTGTGAGAACTGTTTTGTTGTTCAGTATGTACACCCACATGACAGTGTTGATTTATGTACTTCCAGACAGTGTGTTCATAGCTAAACTTATCATTACTGTAACAAATGGGACTCACAGGCAGGGGATCCAAATGCAGCGTTCTTTATTGAAGTAGAGTGGTCGTACAGGCAGTGGTCAAAAGGAACAAACGGTGTCAGAGAGCAGGCAGATTCCTTGTCGTGAAGCAGGCAGTAAGAGGTCAGGGCAACAGGCAGAGTATCAAAGTCCATAAACAAAGCAGTAATCCAACAGGTAACAGGCAAACAGACAGGGAGAGATGCTCAGAAATGCAAACACGGGGTAAGGCAAGACTTCACCATTGACATGAGGAAACAGACAGCTTAAATACAAGCGCGGGGTCGCGTAACTAATCTGATGAGCTACACCTGTGAGGTAATCAGAGTCCAATCACGGGGCTTGTGGGAAGTGTAGTACGAAAGTGCATGGATGTGTGTCAGTGATTGAATGATGAGGACCAGCTGGTCTGTAGGTGTACAAACAGAGTCCAGAGACAGGGATTGTGGGAAATGTAGTGAAGCAGTCCGTGCGTGTGTGTGAGTGACTGAATGCTGAATGGCAGGTGCAGGGTGTATGGGAAATGGAGTCCTGGTATGAATAAATAGACTCTCTTCTGTGATCATGACAATTACTATGTAACACATTGTTTATGAATGACATTTTTCAATTGTACTTAACAAAGTGTGCATACCCTCCATGTCGATCAGCCAGTCTCTCCACTGGCCGACCACACGCTCCTCATGAGACCGCCGAGAACTGCCTCTCTCTGAATAATTGACCTTAAAGAGGTCAGTTATTTTCTGTGCAGTCATTGGGGCAGGAGGACCTCCAAAAAACAAGTTGCTTAGGGCACTACTGATTTCCTTCCTATTTCCTTTTTTCATTACAGCTACAAGGGCTTATCCCATATCAACATTACACACTTTAAATATAACTGCTTTGCAGACCATCATCTTCCCTTAGGCCTTCTTCTGGCCAGAGCCCTTCCAGCACAGTTGCTGGGTCAGTGGATGGTCAGCATGCAGACCAGGATACGTCTCGTGTTGGAGGTTGGGCTTGTACCTCCAACTGCTGCCAGACACTTTGTCTAAATTAAAGCAGTAATACATTAGTGATTTACAAGACAGCTATGAAAAGTACAAAACTTTATTCATTTAAATCTATTTATTTGTTTAGCAGGCTCTTTTTTAAAAGCGAATTTTAAAGAGGTGTTAACTTTTAAAGAGGTATTAAATACCAAATATTTAATAAAACCAAATCTACCATTGCACTGTAGCAGACCTCCTGCTTCAGTTTATTTTATAAATTTTCAAAGTCCAGTATGCTGTTTAGTGTCAAAGGGACACCCTCTGACAGGTCTGCAGCCACAGAGTTTTGTTTTGTCAGTGTCAATAATAATTGCTTGATGACAGCAACCTCTTCTTTCAGGTTTTCTAGCTGACTTATTATGTGTCGTTCTGTTGCTGTTGAGGGAGAGAGAGAGAGAGAGAGAGAGAGAGAGAGAGAGAGTCACAGACAGAGGGAAGGACAGATGAATAAAGAAACGGTGAGAAAATATATAGTATCGAAAAAGTAACAAAAATATATTGTACTCATTAATTAATATTCATTTACAGTTATTGTTTATACAACAATACCCACTTCATGACATATAACCTGAAACAGTGGGGATGGAGGAACCGGTACAGAGCGCTTTCTTCGTTTAATTGTCTTCTTCTTCAGAAGAGTGGCTCTGATCAGGGTAGTGTGTGTTTGGTCTGTTGTAAATAAAAATAAATAAGATGCTAAAACTAGATTTCCCTAAAATACCTTCTGTTTTGAATTGTAAAAGTGTATGTAAGGACAATGTTAACTCATTTTAGACAGAAGGGTCATTCTAAAACGGAATCGTAGGTAATCTGGTTTTCCTTGAGTTAACAATTAAAGGTACACTGTGTAACTTTTGGTGCTCTAGCAGTTAATAAACCAAATGCATCTTGCGGAGCTCCTTCTCTCTGTTTATGTCTATGAAGAGTCACACAGCCAAAAATAGTCTGAATATAAACACTTATTATAGGCATACTGTAGTGATTCAGAATAAGACATAAACATTGTTTGGAAGATGGATTCATGATGTACTCACTCAAATTTTTTCACCATTAAATTTCACATTTTTTGAACCATTAATGCTACTGTAGGTGTTTGTAATCTGAAATTTCACACTCTACATTCCTACCATGGGTGCTTCTTACATCTGTGCAAAGTTTTATATAAGTTACAATGTGAAAACAAAGAAACTCACTTCCTCTTCCGATTAAACTTTCCTAGCATGCTGTCATTTTCCGAGTTGAGACAAGAGGATGTCTGAGTCTTTTTAGCCTTCTGTCTGGCTTTCTCATGATCTGCTACAGAACAAGAAATACTATACACACATTTCAGGACTGTGAACTATGATGAACATTTATCATCACATTTCTACAAATTAAAAAAATGTTTATCTGCTTAACCCAGGGCATCCAAGATGTAGGTGACTTTGTTTCTTCAGTAGAACAGCTTTGATAATTTTTAATTGCAACCGCTGCCATCTGTGAGTCGTATAATGCGTGTCAATGGTAACACAATTTATAAGAGTCAAAAAAAACATCCACAGACAAATCCAAATTAAACCCTGCGGCTCGTGACGACACATTGATGTCCTAAGACACGAAACGATCGGTTTGTGTGAGAAACTGAACAGTATTTATATCATTTTTTACCTCTAATACACCACTATGTCCAACTGGCTTGAGCATCCGGTACATGTAGTATCTGTCCGGTATGCGCTCTGGCATAGTTTAAAGGAATAGTCCAACATATCTCATGTAATGAGCTGGGATCTGTGGGGTCATTAAAGTATATTAAAAATGTTTTAGTCAGGAATTTTCATTATTATCCCTTAAATGTCACCCTAGTCTTGTCTGAACTTGTTAGTTCATCTTTGGCTCAAAGCCACTTGCTGCGAACTTTTCTTCATGGAAGCTTCACATTATTATTTCCCAAATGTAGTTTTAGTATTGAGGTCAAAGTCCACTTGCCTTGCGTTTGCAGATTTGAAGTGTTTTCCCCTATAGCAGCGACTTTCTTCTTGCATGTTCTGCAGACAGGATGATCATAGTTTCCCTCGGGACTTTTGTAAAAGCCACACCTCAGATTTGGTCCTTTTTAGAAAGCTGAAATCTCCCGGTGCTGTCACTGCCTTCTGGCATTTCTTCTCATTCAAAAAACAATGTTGTGTGCTGCGTCTGCATCAGACTGATGCTGGGTGATTTTCAAAATCGTGATAATCAAACACCGTTTTAATGATAATTAAATTTTAAACGATATTACTAACCTTCAGTACCTTTTATCCTGGTTTATCGTGAAACCAGTAAGCGTTCCATCCAGGGGCGCAACTGCACATTTGCTGAGGGGTATGCAAGATCATGGCATACCCCCCCCAAACAACAAACAACAAAACAAAAACAAAGATATATAGTCGTATATATTAACTATATTACTTATTAATATTGCCAAGCAATACATACACACACATACACACACAATATATTCTGTAGTGGCAAGACAACATATGTGAACCTTTGTAAACGTTTTTAAAATGCTAACAGTGATTTGTAAATTAATTGCCTAAATTATTACATTATTAGCTAACTGCATTAAAAACTGCCTGCATTTCACTGTCGATTTAAAATTAAAATTTTTAATGCCCTTACCCCACCCCAAACTTACAGTATGTCATCTGACATTACATTCCGTTGCCTGAAGAGGAATTTAATGCAGGGCAACAACTCACTATGCGATAGAGCTTAATGCAGTTAGAATGTCCATAAACCTCAAGATAGTGAGTGCTGTTTTTGTCCCAAATATATTGTCTGTTTCGTTCAATTCTATCAGGACCACTATCGTCAAATATGATAGATAATGCATAGAGTTTGTATTGGCGGTATGGTTCTGTTCTGGGCAAGAACTCCCTGCGCATCCATGCAGCCTAGCATGGATAAGAGCAGGGAGAGCAGCAATAAACCCCCAAAACAAACCATATGCTGATATCCCCCAACACAAACTGAGTGCGAAAATCTGAATGCCATTTTTCCTCAAATGCAGTTACCTGAATGACCTGAATTTTTTTTTTTTTTTTTTTTTTAAATAAATGGGGGAAGCTTTCACCCGTAGCAGCAGCAAATCTGATACAACAAGCATGTTGTAGCGCATTTAGTTAGCGATTTTTATATATCATATATGCTTACACCGTTAGCAGCAATCTAGTCGGGGAAGCATACACCCATTGCCTAATATAAATTATTATTATTTTTTTTTTTCTCTCTTCTCTCTCCTATTGGGGGAAGCTTACACCCCTAGTGGCAGCAATCTGTTACAACAAGCATGTTGTAAATCACAGACTAGTATTAAACTAGTGGTAGTCAGGTTGGGGAAGCATACACCCGCAGCAATAGCTCGGAGTTAGATGCAGCGTGCAGCTAAGAAATTAAATGCAGTTCTTCCTCATCATGAGCACGATTCCTGCTCCAGTCGGGCTGATTCCTTTGGCTACAGAAGAGAAGATGGCGACTCCCATGATATCACACTCCTTACAGGACCATCAAGTTCGACATTGTTAGGGTTGAATAAGAAACCTCTGTGTCTTTAAAGAAAAGCATGTTACAATACTCTGATAAGTTTTCAAGCCACAGACGTTTGTTCACTTATCACAGAATGTTGCGATATGATCGAATATCATAAAGAGCATAAGTCTAAGACAACAGCTTAAGATAACATGTACCTGAATAAACTTACCACAGTATGTGCTTATAGTATGCAGCAATGACACTACACCTTCGGTAACAAGCAAATTTTTTAGATAGCCTTAAGAACAGCTTGTTCTAAATAGCAACTAGACCTTTAAGAACGAGCGTTTCCAGTGGCACTATAGCTTTAAGAAAAACGATGTTTACTATGTGCTGCACCACAACAGAAAAGCCGTTTGCACCATGAATCTTTGTTTTTCTGTCTCTACTGCAAAGCTGCTTGAATCTGCGATGTATAGCGCTAAACACGGCGATCCGACCAGCGTGTATGTTGCTATACAAATGAAAGCGCCCCGACCAGCGTGTGCAGCGATCGAGCCGGTTGCCAATGACAACAGATAGTAACGCGCATCGCCAAATACGATCGCAAAAGCTTTGCAAAAACATTTTTACTGAGAAGGACTAGAAGCCTAAGCAAGAGTGATAGCTTTAACAACATCATGAGTTAGCTTTAAAACAATGAGCATTAAAAGGAACTTAGCTTAGCTTCGTGGAAACATTCAGAGATGAAGGAGAGTGAAATAGCCGGCTGTAACGTGGATGTTTGATCTTGTCTTGAAACGCTTCTTCATGCGGGGAGTGCAGATCATCTGAACTGCCAGTCCATGTCTAGTTGCAGCGATGCGAGAAGCAATGCTAACCTTAACTCAGTCATTTCCAATCAGTTGGCTTATGATCAATGCAGTGAATGAGAGGTGAAATCCACAAATACCCTCTCGCTAAATTCCCGATTGCACAATTCCTAGTGAGATGATGCTGTTTGCCTGTCGAATTCGCCATTTAATTTGCTCCTGAGAAATGCAATAGCTGCTAAGCTGCTGATAATACTGAGGAGCTTATATATAGATGCCGTAATAGGCGTCGTATTCCTATAGGTAGACGCAAGTCACCTGTGAGTCAGCTGATGCAAGCTTGACTGACGTGACCTGCCAGAACTGACGCTAACGCTAGATGTCTGCCCAATATAGCCTTAGACAAAATCTCAACAGATGGATCTATTCCTTGAAGCATTGGTAGGAAATTATTTGATAACCAGGTCTGTTGGACCTTGGGAAAGGCATGTCCTCAGGGCTCTCAAGTTTTAAACTAAGTTCAGAGTGAGATTTTGGCGGCAGCAACGACGGGGTTTTGGTGGGGACGGGGGTCTGATACGAAAAATGACACAAATTCGTACAATGAAATAGCCTAGGCCAAAGGTTTTCATTGAAAATGATGTCAGGGAAGAGGCAAATGCAAAATTAATATTTCATAATAATTTGGAATATTTTTTGTTTTTTTTCTATCCTTTTATTTCCTTCTGAATCAGAACTAATACTACACAAGCGTCAGAATAGCTGGTGAAATTAGCAGGGATTCAACCGGCTAGCTAGCAGGGGTGTGAATGAATATTTGATCTGTAATTAATATTCGAAAAATAAAAATAATATTAAAATTTTACTATATTGCTTTGCTGGCCGTAAATGTAGTGAATCCATGATAAATCCCACTAAAACTCACAGTTATAACTAAATCCACTGGGTGGTGTTGTGGAGTGTGTTGTGTTAATAAGTTGAGTGCATTTGATCACTTAAAGGTGCCGAAGAACGTCTTTTTAAAAGATGTAATATAAGTCTAAGGTGTCCCCTGAATGTGTCTGTAAAGTTTCAGCTCAAAATACCCCATAGATTTTTTTTATTAATTTTTTTATATCATTATAAATGCACCGATTCAGGCTGCGGCCCCTTTAATTGCTCGTGCTCTCCGCCCCCGGAGCTCGCACTCGCCTTTAACAACATAAAAAAAGTTCACAGAGCTAATATAACCCTCAAAATGGATCTTTACAAAGTGTTCGTCATGCAGCATGTCTAATCGCGTAAGTACAGTATTTATTTTGATGTTTACATTTGATTCTGAATGAGTTTGATAGTGCTCCGTGACTAAAGCTAACATTACACACTGTTGGAGAGATTTATAAAGAATGAAGTTGTGTTTATGAATTATACAGACTGCACGTGTTTAAAAATGAAAATAGCGACGGCTCTTGTCTCCACGAATACAGTAAGAAACGATGGTAACTTTAACCACATTTAACAGTACATTGGCAACATGCTAAAGAAACATTTAGAAAGACAATTCACAAATATCAGTAAAAATATCATGTTATCATGGATCATGTCAGTTATTATTGCTCCATCTGCCATTTTTCGCTATTGTTCTTTCTTGCTTACCTAGTCTGATGATTCAGCTGTGCAGATCCAGACGTTAATACTGGCTGCCCTTGTGCAATGCCTCGATCATGAGCTGGCATATGCAAATATTGGGGGCATACATATTAACACTAGCACTACCGGAATTCTATAACTACTAGAACTGCCAATAGCGGTCATTTTGACTGTTCATACCAGACAGCAGTGAATGTCATTTTTGTCATGTTATATTTACTTCAAAGCTTCTATGGTCATGTTTTATGAAAAATGTGGGGTAATTTAAGCATACATAATATAATATGTTCGTGATATTATTGTGTAAGAGCTACTAGACCTCCCACAAAAGTGCATGCCGCAATTTGCTTTCCGCAATTTGCATCCGGCAAGCTGGAGATCAAAGTTTTTCACCGCAGTTAAAATGTTGTTTTTGAAAGTCAAAATGTCAACAAATATAAAATGAAGCAGAATATTTCGTTAGATAAAAACATATTGTGAATTTTGGAAATGATTACATCTGTCTTTATTCAATACATTTTGACTTTTGGAGTTTACAATGCTTTAGCATTATCGGAAATGTTTGGACCACACGAATCGGAAACAATTTTATGCAGCCTCTAATGAAATCTAGAATGAATAAATAGGCTAGTTCTGTTATATTAGGACAGATAATAAACATCATAACACAAAATTGAAATTTAAATGAATGTGAAAATTTATTAGGTTTTAAACCTGCTATTGTAACTAATTACAGATACAAATTCGAAGTAGATCAATATTCTGTTAATTCTTAAAAAAAATTGATGATATATTAACTAATAAAACATCACAATTTATGGACTTGAAAATACATTTAACAAAATGTTCAAAACTAAAATAAAGAATATAAAAATTCCATAAACTGCGGGAAAACGAACTGACTTGAAAAGCAATTTTTGTGAGCAAAAATATCATGCTGTAAAATTATTATGAAAATATCATGCTGTAAAATTATTATGAAAAATCATGCTGTAAAATTATTATGAAAATATCATGCTGTAAAATCATACTGAACGCATTATCCTCTAAGAGGTCTGTCTTGAAAAAGGCATTTAATTTTCGGGCAAACACCGACCATCATTCACTGACGCATGTGGATCGATTACTCGCAGGCAACACAGGTAATCTCTAACTTCCAAATGCAGCTCCCACACACTACCCTTTGGCATTTGTTACAAGTGTGTTTTGTTTTGTTTTTCTTGCAGTTTCTTCGCACTTGGCACTGCCTTCTTATCTCCATCTGCTGCTGCTGCCTGGGTTCTGGCCCTCGCACCATCAGCTGTGTTGCTTTTGCTTTCATGTGGCCGGCGCGAAGTTCAGTAGCGAGTCGCATTATAAAGTTCCTCCGTGACATTCTCTCATTTGTGCATTTCTGGAAGAGGATGGAAGCATTTATCGCAGCAAGGTCAAGGATATTATAAAACACAGCAACTGGCCATCTGCGTGTCGGCGCTTTCACCGAATATTTTCTCGCCATTTGATCAAGCACATCTACCCCGACCTTGGTTCGGTTGTAGTATGTGACTGTCTCTGTTTTCGCCTTTTGGCCACTTGTGATGGCAACATCTGTGTGGACAGTGCTGAGAATGCAGACGTTTTTCTTTGCTTTGCCTTGGTAGACTGTGAGTGTTGCATTTTCACTTTTCAGCACCTTTGTGGTGAACAGCGGCTGTTGCTCCTTTACGCATGGGGGCAGCTCTCGTCTGCTCTTATTTATTGTGCCAACGAGGCTGGTTTTTTTGGCCTGTAGTGTCTTGGCCAGTTCGAGGGAAGTAAAAAAGTTGTCAGTGGTGATGTTCCTCCCCTTCCCCACGTAAGGCTCAGCCATTTTCAACACCACACTGTCTCCAAGTCGCTGACCTGGTCTCCGTGTCTCGTCTTTGCCCAGATATGGCGCACCATTCAGCATATATTTGGTATCGACGTCAGCAGCTAGCCAGAACTTTATACCAAATTTATCGGGTTTGCTTGCTATATACTGGATAAAGCTACACCTTGCTTTTGTTGGGAAGAGCTGCTCATCAACAGTTATATCGGCGCCGGGTTTGTAGCAAGCGATGCTGTTCTGAACAAATTTTTCCCAAACCTCGGCCACCAGGGCAAACTTGTTCTCTTGCAGCCGTGTGCGTCTGGTCTCCTTTTTATCAAAACGCAGGAATCGCATGATTTCCTGAAATCTATTTCGGGACATGGTCTCCTTGAAAAATGCATAACCCCAGTCAGCTGACCAAAAGCTCGCCAGGTCCATGCCTTTTCCACCTTGCGCACCACGAATGTAGATGAGGGCAATGAAAGCCTTTAGCTCATCGACTGTTATATCCCATGAGCTGTCCTCCTCTACTCTGTGTGCTTCAGCAATGGTGCAGTCCCTGATATGCTTCAACATGCCATCATCAACCAAACAGAGAAATGCGGTGAGAGCATCTTCAATGTTGCGCTTTGCATATGGCGTGGGTCCTGCAGCTTCTGTCATGACATTCTGGCTTTGTAACCGTCCCCTGTTTTCACTGCACTGTATAACAGTCCACACAGTACCGTCTTTCGCTGTTTGGATCTCTGCTGAAGGTGGATTTAGTAAGGTAGCTTCGTCATCCAGTGGCGGGCTAGGTGCTCTTGTGGTTGGCTCAGCAGGCACAGCTGATAATTCAGGATTTTGCACTGTCGCCAAAAAATTATAGCCTAATTAGTTTGTTTATTTCATGAAATATCAGTTTCATCAGGGCTAGCATAATAATAATAATAATAATAATAATAATAATATTGTTGTTGTTGTTGTTGTTAGAGGCTATCTCATTATAATATTGAAGTGGGTAATTATTGATAACAGCCAGGATAGTATCGATAACATACCCAAAGTAGCAGATGAAATCACAGTTGTCGAATTTGAAGTGTCCACTCTCCTTTTTTTACGAACCGGAATTATCTCTGAATCACTCTCAGAATCAGTGTCAGACGAACTGTCAAGAGACCAAGAGACATCGCTCTCTGCTCCTCCATCAGACTCTGCATCATCAATCTTCTCAAGCAAGGATAAAACCTCAGTGACAGTCATTTTCTTTCTTGTTGCCATTTTGACGGTAAAGCTAAGTTTTAACTTAGCAAAAGCATACAAAACTGCCAGACAAAGGTTGCTAGGCAACAGCTACGCACATCTTTAACGGCGGGAAAAAGCGCTGAGGAGATACAACGCCTGTAATATGTGCGGTCAAATTGACCGCTATGGCCATTCAAGGTAGAAATACTCAGAACTCTTTTGTGTTTTGTAATTTTAATAAAATAACAATGTTAAAATAAAATTTACATTAATTTAAGAAAAGTCATGGAACTGTAGTTATATGGGTTTTATTTCAACAAAGTTATTACATTGCAAATCTTTAAAACGGTCAAAATGACTGCCTTGGTAGTTCTAGTGTTAATGATCCCGACTGTTACGTAACAGTCTGTGTTATGTTGAGATTCGCCTGTTCTTCGGAGGTCTTTTACTTGAGGACTTCAGATACTGGAAGGCATCAGAATGGAGAGCTTGGTTGCTTTTTTATTGCTTACCGTGTCTTGAAGGTGTTCTTGATTCTCAGTACTTGAAACATCTCAGTCTACTGGTCTCGGCTGTCTTCCTCCTTTTACAGGAGTATATCACCTATGAGGAAGTCAACAAAGCAGACCTCATGCTTCTTGAATTTGTTGTTAAATTTCAGTTACTTTATGGAGAGACAGCCATGACTTTCAATGTACATCTTCTCACTCACCTTGCTAAGTCAGTGAAACTCTGGGGTCCATTGTGGGCACACTCTGCATTTGTTTTTGAAAGTGCAAATGGCAGTCTGTTGAAGTTGGTCCATGGAACCAAATGTGTTGCTGGTCAGATTGTCAACAAGTTTCTGTTGTTCTGTTGTTACACCCACATCCCACAGTGACCGTGTATTAAACTTCTGCTGAGAATTCAGTGAATATCCAAGAGTCCAGAAATGTCTGCGGTGGCAGGAAACCACAGTTTTAGACAGTGGCACAACTAAACATTTAAGAGATGAGGAGATAAATGCCTTCATCTCAGCAGAGAGACAAGTGCCGGAAACTGTACTGATACACAATAGGATGGTACATTAAGGTCTGATTTACACCAGCAAGGCCTACTGTTGTGCTAAGAGAAGAAGGGAGAGCTGCGTTCAATTATCAAATGGATGCCATGGTGAAATACAGAACATTGTGTCATTTACAACAGAAGTAGGGACAGAAATTGCTCTGTTCTTCCAGAGATTTGATTCGCAGCCCATCTTCGCACTTCCTCAGAACTCTGGTTTTGTGCCACATATTAAACTCATTAGAGACAGTCAATCCCCTCTGCAACTGGTCGCATTAAACAGCATCAGACAAAAATGTTTTAACATCGTTTCTTCAGATATCTTTATTTGTGACTTTCCAAACACATATGAGAGAGATTAAAGCAGTGTAGAAAGTGTAGGTTGTGTGTTTTAGGCAGGGCCGTAGCCAGGATTTTTAAAATACCGAGGTCATTTTTTCAAATTCCACCCCCCCCCCCCACACACACACATACACTTACATATAAATACAAAAAAATACCATAGATTTGGAAGACACATTTATTTTCACAATTCTAAACTTGTGTAACAATGGCACCATAACTGACTGTGTTACTCAGCTACCTAATATTTACAGCCATATTTACATTGTAACTAACATAACACATGGCAATAGAAAGCCAACAACTGCTGTATTCTTTTAATATGAACCCTTAAAGTGTTGGCTTGGCATATATCAATGTGTCTGTGTGTGTTTGTGTGTTTTAGAAAGAGAGTGAGTGTGTGTGTGTGTGTGTGTGTGTGTGTGTGTGTGTGTGTGTGTGTGTGTGTGTGTGTGTATTAGGCCATTTGTGGGTGTATGTGGAGAGACATACAGTAGGCCTAGAGAGAGTGTGAACTGATGACTTGCAACCAACCTATTCTGTGTGTGTATGCCTCTGTGAAAGGTATGTTTTAATAAAGGCAAAGTGTGTGAGATTGTAAAATTTGTACAGTATATGCATGTGTCTGTAGTTGTCTATGTGTCTATGTGTGTGAGAATAAGAGAGAGAATAATCTGGCCTCTTGTCTTGTGGTGGAGATCAATCCATCCATCCAGTGTTCACATCATTAACTGTAATGACATAATGAATAGAAGAAAAAAACAATTAATATATCAGTATTCCGTCCCCTTTCCTCCTATTAATACAGCACCAACTGTAGTACATGCAACACATGTCATAATAGTTAGTTCATATTGTTAGATTACACTAAGTCTCACCTCTTGTCAAAGCAAGTAACAATTCTCCTGTGGCCAGAAGCATCCCATCTCTGGAGCACTCGATGGGGGTCAATTTCAATGTTCTGGTGGACATGCATGAGAGCTAGACTAGATAGCCTCTCATCACCCATGGTAGAGCGAAGCCATGTTTTGAGTCGACGTAATGCAGAAAAAGACCTTTCACATGAGCAAGTGGTGACTGGCAATGTCAAGAAAAGCAAAAGCATGCACTTAACATTTGGGTAAAACTCCAAAATTCCATTCTGCAATGTTTCCATTGCAGTAGCAGGGAGAGGCCCAGTGTGATTCTGGAATTGATGCTTCCATCTGTGTATTTCCTGCTCTGCAGTGTCAGGATAAGGCAAGTCCTCTTTATACCATGCCAACAGACGGTTCTCTCTTTCCTCACTGAGCTGTGGCAAAGCCTCGGGCACTAAGTAGGCTGCAAGCAGGGCTGGTTCAGTGGACTCTGCAAGCCGGGTTCTCAATTCGTTTGTAACATGATCGATGAAGGGAATGAATAAATTCAACCTGTAATGCTCTGCAATTGATTGGGCAGGTACATTGCCCCTGTGTTGCTGTTTCACCACTATTCTTTTCTTCACAGGTGTAACATCAATGGCGTTTGCCAGCTGCACTGCTTGTTGATATATTTTGCAGAATCTTTCCTCATCATTGCGAAGGCTCTCAATGACTTCTGCCACTTGTCTTCCTTCTTTGTAGGCACTTGAAAGGTCTACATTTGGTGACTGCAGTTTAAGGGTCAGTGGCCATATATATCCCAGAACATTTTGGGTTACAACTGATGTGATGATCGTGTCAAAGGATTCAATTGAGTTGCGCAACCTGCTGGCTTTTTCAGAGTTATGGGTGCAGTCACTTTCAATTTCTTGCAGTGCACTGTGAGTTGGCTCAAGCTTGGATATAAAGGCACTCACTGTTTTTATCCTGGACCCCCATCTAGTATCAGACATCAGTGGGATTCCTCTGGGTCCATCATCACTTCCCTGTTCTTGCAAAATGTCTTGCAGCTTGTGTTTCCTGGTGCCTGCTGAGAAAAACACAGCCACCTTTCTCAATTAAGGTCATAGTGTTCCTCACTATTGGGACATCTGTACATCCATGGACCACAACGAGATTCAAGGCATGACTACGGCAATGAGTATAAAGGGCTCGTGGTTGAACCTCTTGGATTCTCTTCTGAACTCCACTCAGCCTTCCACTCATGTTGCTGGCACCATCATACCCTTGGCCACGCAGTAAAGAGACATGAAGCCCCCATTTGGATAACTGTTCAATGATGGCTTTTGTGATGGATTCAGAATCCTGCTTAAGAAGTGGACAGAATCCAAGAAAATCCTCGTGTATCTCAAAATTATCAGATTCAGATACATAACGAATGCAGATTGACAACTGCTCCGTGCCACTAATATCAGCTGTCTCATCAGCCAATACAGAGAAGTACTTTGATTTCTGAATTCTTCGAACAATAAAATCTCTGATTTCATCACCACAACAGGAAATCATCTCATTCTGAATAATTGGTGACAAGTACTTTGCATTGCCAGGTGCAGTCTCCAGGTGTTGGCTCAGTACATCATCAAAATGAGATTTCCATTGAATGAAGTGAATGAAATTGCCATCTTCACTGTCACCTTTCCAGTTGCCACGGAATGCAACATTTCTTTGCCCAAGATTGATAACAACATCGAGTATTGACAACAAAGTCTTACGATTTTTCTCAACTTTGTCAGAATATGTCTTGCTGATCACTGACTGTATGTTTTCCATTTGTCCTTTTGTTACAGAGAGGAAATTTTCTGCTAGAGTCGAAGCTGTCATATGTCCTGGTGTCTTTTCGTGGTTCGAGATTATTCCCCGTTTTTCACCGACAGCATTTTTCCAGTCCCTGAATCCTTCTGTTTGGAATGTCATGTTTGTCCCCTTCTGTTTATTGAACAATATGCACACACAGCAATATGCAGCATTCTCAGATGGGGAGTACCGAAGCCAAGGGTATTTTTTTTCCCAGTCTCCATTGTATCTCAGAAGCCTTGTCCCAAACTGACTTTGAGGATATTTATACTGGTGGTCCCTAGTCATCTACATTGAAGAATGCTTTTTTTCCCTCATCTGAGTAGTTACTTTTGCCTTTGTACATAGCTGGATCACAGACGGAGGAACATGCACTCGGAGTCGGACCATCTGACTGTGTTGCACCTGTTATTTCCCTCTCCTCTTGTCTTGACTCTCTCTCTGCCTGATTATCTCTCTCTCCTGTCCATCTGTTGAACATTAAGACAACAAGTCTTAATAACAGATGCATTATTTAATTCATAAATTCACAATAATTTAGCCTATATGTGAGGGCCATGCCTAAGAGAACCTCACAGTAATTGACTAGCCTGTACTAACAAAACTTCTAAGAACTGATTGAAACAAAAAAGAATTGCCCGCTCGACCAAATGGTAGAGCACATTTTGAGTCACTATATTTCACTGAGAGGAGTACCTAACTTAACTCAAGCTGATTGAGCCATCTCTACCATCTGGTTGAGGTATGTTAGCCAAAAAAATCCACTAGATGTCAGAGTGTCAATCAAAGCACTTGTCACAACACTTCCTCAAACATGGATGTCAGAAACAAAGAAATCACTCCTGCCATGTGAACTGTTCTTGGTGAAAATTTGCAAGGTAAGCAATTTTTTTTGACATATTACACTTGCCCTAACTTTACAAAATTATGTTACTTGGTGCCATTAAAACACTTTAGTATGTTTCAAATAATTTTTCAAAAACATGCTCAACCAAACGGTTGATGTGACACTTAAAGGTAAATGCAGAAAAGCTATGGTAATGTTTTCAGATCATCCATTTCTGCAGTCAGAATGGACTATTTGCTGAAATATAAACTTCTGATCATTATTAGCTATGAATTGACACTATTGTTATTCTCATGAATATGCTGACATAATTTCTTAAATATGTATTTTTTTGCCACTTTTGCATATTTTTTGATGTAAATATAATGTCATTGAATTAATGTGTGGAATCATAATTATCAGAGGCAATTACTTCTTAAATGACATGCTGGTGAACTATCATTACTAAAATTGTAAGAGATTGTTATTTATTTGTTTGTTGTTGCTTTTTTTACAGTTACTAGATGGATGTCAACAGTTTCTATGGTACAAGAACACGCACTCTTTCAGGCCCTTGTCCCAGAAAACCCCCCAGATTCTGATGCTGAGCTCGGTGATGATGATGACCCAATAGAGGATCCAAATTATCACCCCTGAGAAGAGAAATGTTCATGTCTAAAAAAAAGAGAAAAATCCTGTTGCACTACCACACTTGATGGCGTTTCTTGAATCATAAAAGCCTAAAATGCCATTATATTACTATCTTTTGCTATTTTGTTTTTAGTTTTTGAATGCAGAAAGAATGCAATGTCTTTAGTTTTGTTACTTTTAGTTATTTATGTTATTTATTTTTGTTTATTGTTAAAAAAAACAAGAAAACATGTAATTTTCTGTCATAAAATGAAAATCTGAAATATTTTATAGAATATTTCAATAAATAAACAAGATTCAATATATCAATTATTTTATTTTGATTATGTTTTAAATAAATTAGTATTATGTTCATATTGAACAATAATGCCATCTAAGACACAGTGATTGACAGACATAATGAATAAAAAATGAAGCAGTTAGGGTTGCTAAATGAATGAAAAAATGAATGGTAGCCTAATTGCAATAGCCTACTGCTGTTATCCCTTGATTGACAACATGCAAAAATATGTAAGCTATTGAGAGGGACACTTTTCACATTATTCATTACTAATGAATAATGTGAAAAGTGTCCCTCTCAATAGCTTACTTATTTTTGCATGTTGTCATTTTTGCATGAATCATTAGCCTATGGTTATGGTTATTTGATTATGATTAGGCTATTGGCTGTTATCAAAATATTTGTAAAAAGGCCTATTGATTATTGAATGATATGTTTTTGAACTGGCAGTAGTCTATCTCATAGATGGATAAGGTAAGTGATTCTGTATCTTTAGAGCCTCCTGAATATGGGCAATCTAGGCTACTTCAATCACAACGAGGCCATCAGGAACCATGGCATAGCCTAGCCTACTGCTAGTTCACAGTAAAATATCACAGTCAGATGAGCAGGCTGCGCATATCTGACTAAACGGGCTCGTCGAATGGCTGGCTGTGACTGTGAGTGGGACTTTTTTCATTGAGCAAAAGTCACTATTGCTGATGTTGCTTAGCTGACCGTCTAACGGATAAAGTACTATCAATCTACTTAGCCAGCAAACTCGAAGCCTGTTTAGTCAGCCTGTTTAGTCAGTCCTGTTTAGTCCTGTGACAACGTAGTTTTGTGTGTTTCTCGAGATTCTAATGACAAATGAAACTTAGCGCTTCACAGCGCTGAACAGTCTGCCACTGACACACACAGGCTCACCTTCTCTCCTACTCTTTCCCTGCCCTTCTGTTGTTGGCTTTTTAAAACTTAATTTAGTTTGATGCAAGTTCTTCTTCATGTCTGCATTTCGCTCAAGACCACACTACGATGTATTAGCTTACGTGAAAAAACATACAATCAGCCTGCCGGCTTTCCCGACTCTCTGAATCTGTAGCCTAGGTAACGTGTCACGTGCCACTGCCTGCAAAGACAGATAGAGGCGGAGATTTCACTTGAGATTAGACGGAGAATGTGAATTTAATTGGGAGAAAATACAGACAACATATGGATTCGGACACGGACCGTGTTCTGTGTTTGGCATTGATCATCACTGCTGGATTTCAGCTTTGACTAATTTGAAATTTAGGGAAAAAATACCGAGGACATGACCTCGGTGTCCTCAATGGTAGATACGGCCATGGTTGTGGTCATTCATTTTAGAAATCACAGATCGAATTTTATGAAAAAACTAAGATGAAGCATTAGTGTCAAAAGAAGAGGTATAAAGATTTTGATCAAATTTAAATACATGGGAAGAAATCATCACAGACACGTCAGGCTCCACCCTCACTCAATTCCCACGCACTCAATCACCCGAGTTCTGATCACCGCCACCTGCACCTCATCATCAGCACTCATCAAGCTCACTACAAGAACCCAACACTCACTGTCCGGTCTCGTTGCAACATACATACCTGTATGCCCTTGTGAAAAAAAAGTGCACTTTAGTATACTTTTATAAAGTGTACTTATTGCAAAAATAATATACTTTAAAAGAACACACTTAAGTGTGAATTAAATGTAATGTTTTCATCGCTTAAGTGCATTATATCTGTACTTAATTTCAAATATATCACATATTAAGTTCATATTAAATGCAATAAGTTGAACTTAAGAGTGATTTTTTTGAACAACTTAAGTGGTACTTTAATACAACTTTATGACAACCTTCGTAATTGCTTCTAGTACCTTTAAAATATAGTTGAAGTGCACTGCCCAATGCACTAACAAGCAATTAATGTGAACTAAAATATATTTTAATATCAGTTATCAATACACTTAAGTGTGAATTAAATGTAATGTTTCATCCGCTTAAGTGCAATCTATTTGTAATCAATTTCAAATATATCACAGATTAAGTTAATATTAAATGCAATAAGTTGAACTTTTGAGTGATTTTTTTGAACAACTTAAGTGGTACTTTAATACAACTTTATGACAACCTTCGTAATTGCTTCTAGTACCTTTAAAATATAGTTAAAGTGCACTGCCCAATGTACTAACAAGCAATTAATGTGAACTAAAATATATTTTAATATCAGTTATCAATACACTTAAGTGTGAATTAAATGTAATGTTTTCAGCCGCTTAAGTGCATTCTATTTGTAATTAATTTCAAATATATCACAGATTAAGTTCATATTAAATGCAATAAGTTGAACTTCTGAGTGATTTTTTTTAAAGCACTTAAGTAGGACTTTAATACAATTTTTTATGTACTTCAAAATATGGTAAAAGTATACTTCCGAATGTACTGACAAGCAATTAATGCGAACTTAAATATACTTTAATGTAATTTACATGTACACTATTATATAATTTAATACATTTGTAATTACATTTTTTGTACATATAATAATGAAGTTACAATTTAGTATATTTCAAAATATTACAATCAACACAAATGCAAATTGAAACCCTCTACATTTACTGACAAAATAATCTCTAAAACAAATGCACAAAAACCTTTTTGTTGATGCACAAGAAAAACCCAAGAAACACTATACACAATCACAAACAATTACAACACTTTAACTCTCATTTAGAAAGAGTCTGGAGGACAGTGAGGCTTATATGCACTATCATTTTCTCCATCACATACAAAGGTACCTAAACCTACCATCACAATCTTTCTGCATTTTTACATTTTCAGATAAAATCATTCTGTATAAGATGATAAATAAGATAACACCCATGAATTAATACAAACAAAATGTAAAGAAAAGAAAAGATTCAAAACTTTGGGTAACACTGTACAATAATTTTCTATTAGTTAACTACTTTAGTTAACATGAACTATGAATGAAAAATACTTTAAGCATTTATAAATCCTAGTTAATATTAATGTATGCATTATTAAAATCAAAAGTTGCATATGTTAATAGATAATGCACTGTAAACTAACATGAACAATAACTATACATTTTATTAACTTGAGAAAAATTTTTTTTTTATTGCCTAATGTTAACAAATATTGATAAATACTGTAAAAAAAAAAAAAAGTCAATGCACATAGTTAGATAATGTTGTCTAATATATTAATTGACGTTAACAAGCGAGACCTTTTGTAAAGTGTTACCTTTTGTAAACCTTGTTACTTATAAGCTCTGCAACCCTTACTAGCACAAACATTAAACAGGACAAAAAGGTTTCTTCTAAAATCTTACTCCAGCATTACAGTGAATGTAATTTTGAAAAGAAAAAACAAAACAAACAAAAAAACAATGAATTCCAAAGGCACAAAAACAAGAAAACCAAAATTGTCTGTCACCACCTTTTTTTTAAGTTGTATGAAAAAGTGCTGTTTATGTCAATGTCCCAGAAGCTCTTCATCGGCAGAAAACCTTAAATGTCCATGAAGCTGCGAACCACCTCTACACAGTATGCATAAATGGACATGTTCCAAAGAGGCAAGAAAGTAAAAAAATAAATACCTGGAGGAAAAAAAAAACAAAAAAGAAGTAAGAGTCAGTCCATTATTATAATTGGTTCAATCGAATGAAATCAATAGATATAGATATATATACAGAACTCCAAAGTTTATATCCACCTTTGTAGGTTTGAAAATAATAAAAACCCATTTGGTATTCCCTAAAGGCAAAGAGTTGCTGATAGTGATTGAAGCCTGTGGCCAAGATGTTTACTGTGTACTGATAATTTCCTCCACTTTAATACCAGTTACAGTGTGAAATAAATATGAATGAACATCTGAAGGTGTGTTACAACATACAGTACAACTGACCCATAAGTTGTCACATTTAATCGCTCAATCAGTGTTTCAACGTGTGGAAAGACGTCAATGAAACAGCTTGTAAACAATGTCACGTAACGTCACATTTACTTCAGAAAAATCATATTCAGCATAAACTCATTAGTCAGCTATAGAGAGGAGCATTCTGCTAATTATATGCACCACGTTACATGTTCATTATAATTTTATTTAAAATATTTTTTTTATAATTAATTTATGTATTTAATGTTTGAATACATAATTTATGACAGCTACAATTTAAATGTTTATATTTCAAAAAACAATTTAGAGTAGAAATATGATTATGTAATTCTGAAGTTTACATAATCATAACTTTATTATAAAACAAACAAATCATACAAATTAGCATTGTATTTGTTTCTTTATTTAGTACTTCCCTGATGAAGCAGTTCATTCTGCAAGGTGTAAGTAAACTTTTGACCGCAACTGCATCACCTAAGATGAATTACCTCAGTCATCAGGACAACACTGTAGTAAAATCCTGGGAGAACATCCTTCACATTTGCCACAAACACCAGGATTCCAGTGACCACACCATCTTCACTGACACTGGCCTTTCAAAATAGAGAACATTTTTATAAACATTTTTATTCCTACTTTACAAGGAATTAAACATAACTTTATCAATTACACAAATATAGATAAATAACCCAAGGCCCAAGCAAATTGAGGGGTTTTGCTTTGAAAATAATTATATAATAATATCATTATATGTAAATATAAATATATAATGATTATATGGGGATTTGTAAGTGCACAGGTGAGAATTTATTACTTGCAAACAGAAAAGATTCAAAGCATTTAAAAGCTATAAGGACAGTTGATGGCAGTGTTTTAGCTTGTAGTGTGTGATCAGGGTGGCTGAATTAATGGAAAAACATGGAACATCACCTCATCAATACGGGTCTTTGATTCCACACAGCTTGCACTGTATCTCCATTGACAGATCTGTACTGATCCTACAAAATGAATATATAAAACAACAGATAAGCACAAAAAATATTACATATTACAAACACAAACAGTAATTGAACAACTAACTTTTCAAATGCAAAAAGAAAATAGATTATAAGCATTACTGGTGGTTATAATAGCGATTAAATGTATATAATTGTCTTTAAATGTTACAAGATCAGATCTTTGAATTTAGTTCTGCAAATTTAACTTAAAGTCATTTAAAATGATTTAAAAAGTCAGAGTTCAATTAAAATATATTTTCAGCAGCCAAATTCTTTGAACACGCCCGCACACGCGACCACGTTCATATTGTATAAGAAATTACTATAATGCAATCATAAATAAATTACAGGAAACATGATTAATTCACCTCCATATTGCGATTAAACTAAATAAGTTACACTCATAAGAACTGCTATGTTCCGGTGAAAAAATAAAAATGAAGAGAGCATATATCAATATCAAGATACTTACTTATTTGTAATACATAACGTCTCATCTGTAGTCATCCAAACGTGCGCTCCTTTGTTTTCTTCTTTGATCAGCAAAGTTGCCTCGCGCATCGCGATCACAGAAAGATGGCTGAAGGTGCATTTTTCAAACTCTGGTGAAGTAATGCGCCGTCATGACGTAGTATTGTGGCGCATGCGCATGATTAAATTTGTTCAAGTTGGAAGTTTTTCTAATTCATTGTTGTAGTTAGACTGTAAGTTTACAGAACTTGACTCATTCACCTAACTGAAATTCAATTATTTTATAGTTTAGTCTGATTAAAATTAAATGTATTTTAACTGAATATGAATTCAAATTATTTTTTAGATCTGTTAAACTTTTGCTTGCAATTAAATAGGTTTAATCAACTTATAACAACAATGATATTATAAGTATTATACAGATGTGTAAAGTACAGCACTGTTGCATTAAGTATCACAAATACAGCACTCCGTAAAAAAAAAAAAAAAAAAAAAAAAAAAACATTTTTTGTCAAATATTATGTAGAAAACTGACACTAGTCGAGTTTAGAGCAGGAGCTGGTGATAAAAATTTCAACAATAAGTTGTACAGGATTATACACTGTATAAGCAAGTGTTTTGAAATTCAGAAAAATAAATTTCAAGTGTATTAATGCACACAGTATTTATTAAAGACTAAGCACATTTAAAATACATTAACAAATGTCATCTTGGACAACACACTTAAGTTGAAATTAAAATAAATTATTTTTCATGTGCTTTAATATATAAGTCAATACATCAGAATAAGTTTACTTATTTAAAACACTATAAAGTCATAATTAGGTAAAAAATAAGTGCATTTTTAAAAAGTGCTCTTAAGCATGTTTAGAAATATTGTCATGAAAGTGTACTTTCTTCAAGTACAACTTAATAAGTCATTATTACAAAGTGCATTTTTAAAAAGTTTAATAAAATTGTCATTTAAGTGTACTTTCTTTAAGTACAACTTAATAAGTATTATACAAATGCATTTTTAAAAACTGCACTTAAGCGTGTTAATAAATATTGCTTTAAGTGTACTTTCTTTAAGTACAACTTAATAAGTCATTATTACAAAGTGCATTTTTAAAAAGTGCACTCAAGTGTGTTAATAAACATTGTCATTAAAGTTTACTTTCTGTAAGTACAATTAATAAGTCATTATTACAAAGTGTATTTTTAAAAAGTGCACTCAAGCGTGTTAGTAAATATTGTCATTTAAGTGTACTTTCTTTAAGTACAGCTTAATTTGACATTATTACAAAGGGCATTTTTAAAAAGGGCACTCGAGCATATTAATAAATATTGTCATTAAAGTGTACTTTCTTTAAGTAAAACTTAATTTGACATTATTACAAAGTGCATTTTTAAAAAGTGCACTTAAGCATGATAATAAATATTGTCATTAAAGTGTACTTTATTTAAGTACAACTTAATTAGACATTATTACAAAGTGTATTTTTAAAAAGTGCACTCAAGCGTGTTAGTAAATATTGTCATTTAAGTGTACTTTCTTTAAGTACAACTTAATTTGACATTATTACAAAGGGCATTTTTAAAAAGTGCACTTAAGCGTGTTAATAAATATTTTCATTAAAGTGTACTTTCTTTAAGTACAACTTAATTTGACATTATTACAAAGTGCATTTTTAAAAAGTGCACTTAAGCATAATAATAAATATTGCCATTAAAGTATATTCTATTTAAGTACACTTAAGTGGCCTTTAATTTTAATTATATTGTATTATCAGCAAGTGCACTTTTTAAAAAGTATACTAAGTACACACAAAGTACACTTTCAATACAATTAAGTGCACTTCTTTTTCACAAGGGGAAAGACTGCAAAGCTAATGCTAACCAATGCAATCCAGGTAACGCAGAAAGTTTGGCAAAAGTTCTGGAGGAGATACGAGACTTCTGCAAGGACACAAAACAACAACTTAATGATATTGCATTTGACCTCACCAATGTGAACTGAAAAAATATAACAGAGGCAAAAACACATATTGAAAAGGTGGTAGATCGCGTTCAAAACGTGGAGCAGGTGTTAAGCAAGATGGCAAAAGTGCTGAATCAACATTGAATCAGTGTTAATGCATCAACCACATTATCACTGAATCAATGTTGAAATTTAAAGTTGATTTTTAGAAAAAAAGATCAAGATGGTCATAAAATGAATATTTTTTCAACCTTTATTAAATCACTTATTTAACATTGAATTAACATAGACATTTAATTGGCATAGAATCTTGCTGTACATAAAGCGAGATTGATTTGAAATTGTTTCTATTTTTTACTCCTTTCAATCAGAGACAACGTAAGGGCTGCAGTTAATATGGTTTTGAGGGGTTAAGTTTTGATCCATATAAAGCCACAGATCCTTTTGTCACCAAGACTGAACTTTTGGAGTTTTTCTGGACATTAAGACCGAAATGCTTCTATAAAAATGCTCAAAAAATAAAATATTTTTTTTTAAAAATGCACGTGTGTATAATGTTCTAACTAAATTTAAACCTACTAGTACCTTTTGTCTATCTGTATTTAATTCATCTATTGATACATATTGTAGGCTAGTGGAAAGGGATGTGACTAATTTATTTGAGCAGTCATCTTCATCTCAGAACAAAAAGTCAAATTTGACACTTTCTGAAAAAGAGGCTCTTGACAAACTGTGCCGAAATAAGGGTAAAGCCAGGGGTGTGGGAATACTGATTCACTAAATCACTAATGTTTATGCAAAGGGACAATGATAATTTTATTAATAACATTTATTCTCTGTACTGCCTGATACATCTTCGCGTCATCTTATTCTGGGAGGTGATTTTAACTGCTGGATAAATCCTAAACTTGATCGCTCCTCTGTTAGACATAATACACCTTCAAAGTCTGCACAGGTAATGATGCAAAAACTTGAGAAAATGAGATCAAGGCAGTCCAGCAATGATTATGTCAGAGATCAAACTTGAATAAGGAAAAACAAATTTATTAATTAAAAATTATAAAGACAAACTAATTAAGTAATTAATAGTTATTAATAAAATCCAGAGTATTGTATCTAATAGATGAAAGATATGAGAGATAGGATAGAAGAAGCAGAAGATGCAATAAGCAAAAAGAGCAAAGAAGAAGTAAAGAAAAGCAAAGAAAAGGCTAAACTATCAAAGACCCCATCTGTTTTATACCATAAGCATAGGAAAACTTAAATCAAACTTATGTTTTGGTCTAATAAGAAAAGGTCAAATGGATTTATCTTAGTTGGTGTAACGGCTAGGTCAGAGTGACTGGTCAAGTGTCAAAAATAGATGAAAATAGATATAGGGGTTGTTTTGACACCTTTAAGGGAATTTCACAGATCTTCCATTATCATGTTTAAAGAAATGGAAACAGACATATTCTGATATAAAGGTAAGGTACAAGATCAAATGAGCAACATCGCTCATCCTCTCATCACATTCCTCAGATTCAAACCCTATCAGGGGTAACAACAAACCCTCAGCTAATTAATGATTATTTTAAAGAATATTTTATTTCCTTATATGCATCTGAACAAATTGATGACCCCCTGCTTTTGATGCCTTTTTTTAGTGAACTTAACCTACCCACTGTTAATTCTGCTGCTCAGTTAGAAGAACCCATCACTATAGAAGAACTTACTCAGGCTGTTACTTCTATGCAGTCTAGTAAATGCCCTGGGCCAGATGGGTACCCAGTTGAGTTTTATAAAACATTTTTGATAAGTTGGCCCCCATTTTGATTGAAATGTATTTTGATTCATTTGTTTCGCTCAAGCTTCCCCAAACACTTAATCAGGCCTCTATTTCTCTAATTTTAAAGAAAAATAAAGATCCCTTGCATTTCACTTCTTATCGCCGGATCAGCCTTCTTAATGTTGACTTTAAACTTGTCTAAGTTGCTGGCTTTACGCCTAGAATCCGTGTTACCAACCATAATTTCTCCCATTCTCTCAGGTTTTGCATTTACAGAGATGGGGACATTACCGCAAATGTTTATTAGTCAATAAATTACCACAGATTACCACATCAAATCAGTAATATAAAAACTTTCTTGTGAAGTAATTTCAGCAATACTTTCTCTCACCTCTCTATCTCTCAAAATGAAATTAATCCGGAAAAAATATAACCGCATTTTATAATGTGATGACTGTCCCTTTAACATCGCTTTGATATGAATACATGTGCTGTTCTGCGCGTGAAGTTCATTACGACGTGCCGCCTCTAGCAGCAAGCAACTAAGTATCAGTATCTGGACAACGCGGACAGACCCAGTGGCGCTGCCTGTGTGCGTACACAATGCGTTTTTGCTTTAAAAAAATGCGAGACACGGGCAGTGGAATGGGGGAAACCGCAAGGTCTCGAGACGCTTTTTAAAACTTTTTTTAACTGATTTTAACTTAGCATTCTAAAGCCATGAATCAGTTCAGCTATGTCATGCATCAAGACGCGAGCGCAACGGTTCTGCAGATCCTTCTAGCGCATGTTTACATAAAAAAAAACAAAAAGTAGCGCAGAAAAGCGCATTCTGTGTGAACAGCCCCAAAGAAGACAATGTGTTCGAATTTTAAAGACGTGGTGTGGCGCTACGCTTCTCGACTGATGTGCTACCCTTCACTCACTGAACCCTGCAGTCATCAGTAGTCCAATAAAAATCCAAATCAAAAATACAGTTTCTGAAAACTTTCAATGCGGTAAAATGTTGAAATGTTGAAATTAACAATGAACAATACTTTTATTAACCTTACAGATGGAATCTTATTATAAAGTCTTACCATTTCATATAAATCCAAACAGTCATGCTTAAAGATGACCATCTTTAAATATCTACACAAAGGCTGTAGCTGTTACAGGTACGCTGGTAGAGAGACGAGGCAGATACGGATTCCCACAATCACATATATTACTTTTAATGAACAAAGGCAAGGAGCACCAAACATACACTTAACACAACAGAGCACGGACAGGGAGTGAAGGGAGTGAGTCCATTATATGGGGAGTGCTGACGAGGAGGTCCAGGTGAAGATGATCTGTGATGATGGGGAGATGACGAGGGAAGTGAGTGCAGGTGTGGAGAACAGGAGGACTATGGGAAATGGAGTTCAGGAGACGAGGGAACACGGGAACTGTGACAGTACTCCCCCCTCCCGGTAGGCGCGACCTCGCGCCGTAGATGGAGACACCGGGAGGGAGGGCGGGCGTCCTGGAGACCTCCTACAGGTGCAGGGAGAGTAGCGGACAGGTGTGGAGGTCTCCAGGGCGGATCCATGAGCCATGGCAGGTCGGGAGCCTTGGGCTGCCATGGCGGGTCAGGAGCCGAAGGCGGCCATGGCGGGTCAGGGGCCGAAGGCGTCCATGGCGGGTCAGGGGCCGAAGGCGGCCATGGCGGGTCAGAGGCCGTGGGCGGCCACGGCGGGTCAGGGGTCTTGGCAGGCCACGGCGAGTCAGGGGCTGAAGGCGGCCACGGCGGGTCTGGAGCCGCGGACGGCCACGGCGGGTCTGGAGCCGCGGACGGCCACGGCGGGTCTGGTGCCGCGGACGGCCACGGCGGGTCTGGAGCCGCGGACGGCCACGGCGGGTCTGGAGCCGCGGACGGCCACGGCGGGTCTGGAGCCGCGGACGGCCACGGCGGGTCTGGAGCCGCGGACGGCCACGGCGGGTCTGGTGCCGCGGACGGCCACGGCGGGTCTGGTGCCGCGGACGGCCACGGCGGGTCTGGTGCCGCGGACGGCCACGGCGGGTCTGGTGCCGCGGACGGCCACGGAGGGTCTGGTGCCGCGGACGGCCATGGAGGGTCCGAGAGCCCGCCCAGGAGTCCCCCACCCCCGGGTATTAGCCCCCCCCCCAAAAAAATACTTTGGGAGGCTCAGGGGTGGTTTGAATAGTCTATGGCATGGAGCGGATACGTGGGCTGGAGCCGGCTCGTGGCAGGCTGGAGCGGCTGGTTCGGCGGCGGTTGGCACGGCTGGCTCGGCGGCGGCTGGAGCTGAGGGCTCGGCGGCGGCAACTGAAGATACTGGCTCGGCGGCTGAGTCTGGAGATACTGGCTCGGCGGCGGAGACTGGAGATACTGGCTCGGCGGCGGAGACTGGAGATATTGGCTCGGCGGCTGAGTCTGGAGATAATGGCTCGGCGGCTGAGACTGGAGATAATGGCTCGGCGGCTGAGACTGGAGATAATGGCTCGGCGGCTGAGACTGGAGATAATGGCTCGGCGGCTGAGACTGGAGATAATGGCTCGGCGGCTGAGACTGGAGATAATGGCTCGGCGGCTGAGACTGGCGCTGCTTGCTCGGCGGAGATTGGCGCTGCTTGCTCGGCGGAGACTGGCACTGCTTGCTCGGCGGAGACTGGAGAAACTTGCTCGGCGGAGACTGGAGAACTTTGTTCGGCGGAGACTGGAGAACTTGGCTCGGCGGAGACTGGAGAACTTGGCTCGGTGGAGACTGGAGAACTTGGCTCGGCAGAGACTGGAGATGCTGGCTCTGTCCAAAAGTCTATCAGCCAAGCAGCATCATTTGAAGGCTCGTGACAGGCTGAAACGCGCTCAAAGAGAGCTGGAGCGCGATCGGAGAGGGCTGGAGCGTGCTCGGAGAGGGCTTGAGTGCTCTTGGAGAGGGCTGGAGCGCGCTCGGAGAGGGCTGGGGCTGCTTTCTTCTTCCTCCTCCGCTTTCTGGACCCAGCGGAGGAGTGTGGGTCCAGCATTGAACAGGCAGGAAGTTCGCTGGAGGGGCATGCGGAAGAAGACGGTGGCTGACTGACTGGCCCGGCCAACCGTGTTTCTGGATGGACTAGAGACAAACACCCATCCTGAACCCAATCAACATAGAATTTGGAGTCATTTAACCACAAAATGGAATTGATAGTTTCGCTTAAGAAGAAGCGATAATCAGGTTCACCAAAACGGATAGTGTCGTCATCTAGTCCATCCAGAAACAGGGAGATTAAACATGCTTCAGGCCAGTCAGACAAAAAAGCGAGCTCAACGAACTCCTCCACATACCTCTCCAGCGAACGACCAACCTGCAGGAGCCCGATGAGGCGATCGCCGGCTGACAGATGAGAGAGAGGCGTAGGAGGAGCAGGAGCCAGGGAGCTGGGGAAAGTCTCCATCTTCTTTTGTGGAAAATCCAACGTTTAAGGTCCGTGCTTCTGTTACAGGTACGCTGGTAGAGAGACGAGGCAGATACGGATTCCCACAATCACATATATTACTTTTAATGAACAAAGGCAAGGAGCACCAAACATACACTTAACACAACAGAGCACGGAAAAGGAGTGAGTCCATTATATGGGGAGTGCTGACGAGGAGGTCCAGGTGAAGATGATCTGTGATGATGGGGAGATGACGAGGGAAGTGAGTGCAGGTGTGGAGAACAGGAGGACTATGGGAAATAGAGTTCAGGAGACGAGGGAACACGGGAACTGTGACAGTAGCATTGACATTAGACACACATTGTATGTATGTATACATTATTTGCTTCCATTTTAGAACACTGATTATTATTTAAATAAGATTTGTATTGTATTACAGTGATGATAAAAGAGAACTGAAATCGAATGCATTTCTGATTTGTTTATATATGTCTGCTGCATGACGATATGTTTGCTTTCTCATGACACTAGTTTTAATTATACAACTTTTCTGCATAACGAATCGATAAAAGCGACCAGCTGGATATAAACTAATGCAAATACTAATGGTACTAATGGTAACAATCATGACATTAAACATTTGGGTCGAACTTGCGTGTGTTTTTGTCACATTGTTTTAAAGATCAAAGCACAGGATAAAAAAGTAATTGTTGCCGAAATTAGTCTTCAGCAATTCCAGTCTCACTTTCTGTTACAAACCTACATAACAATGTAAAAATTTGCATAATGGCAGCCGGTTGCTCGCGAACAACATCTATTTTGACCCGCCTTCAAACACTGAGACTGGAAGACTGAGACTTCAAAAAGCCGAGACTGGAAGAGTTTGGTTTGTGTTGTTGACGTGTTGACATGACATCTTTACGGTGTGAAAGCAAATCCACTTTGCATGCACTTCCAAAATAAAAGGACTCACGCTGGAATTGATACAGTAAAACTGACGCCTTTGTTACTGTTCGAATCTGCGTCTCATTTCAGAGGCTGCGTCCTCCAGAGCTCGCATTTGAAGGCTGCATACATCATTAAGGATGTCTTATTTAAGAAAAGTAACCATAATAAAATTAATGGTTATTCCTCGTGAGGTGCAAAATTCTGTTTTTTCTTTCTTTCAACGGTTGTTTTTCTTAAATGAGCCAGCCTCAATGAAGTATACAGCCTTCAAATGCGACCTCTGGAGGATGCAGCCTTCAAAATGAGTAGCCTGTACAAATAGTTTAGACTATGTGCCAATATATAGTTCATGCAGTGATATTTATATTTTATAATGGACCTATAGATTCGGATGTTTTGGTAATGGCATTTATTCATGCAAAATAAAAGGCTGATAACTTGGACTTTGTGATTAAGAAGATTGAGTGAATGTAGGTAATACTGCTGGTGGATGAAGGGCCCCTCAAGAGGTAAAGCCCAGGGGCCCCTTGTAGTCTTAATGCGGCCCTGATGACGGCAGTCTAATCTTATTGGTTGAGCTGCCGACATGACCTACTCTGCAACATGGAGGTGGCAGTGAGAGAAGCCAGGTTGTCACCACATATAAAGGTATGTCTCAATCAGCTCTAGTTCAGTAAGTGTTTCGCGCACACATCGAATCTTGCAAGCATGTTTAAACGTTTCTCGCGTCAGTCTTGTGCTTGGTCGCATGTATAAAGTCGTGGCTTTCTTTCACCGCAGTGCCACAGCAACAGCTTTTCTGCTCACAGAAAAGCAAAAGATGCTTGTGATTCTTTGCTTTAAGAAGTTCACATATTGCGTCTTTTCCACGTGCAAGTCAGTTATTTCAAACGTAACCACGCGGTAGGCGCGCTTGTAATGGGAGCAACGCAGTCGTAACGTGTATGCGGTGCGTTTTCCAGGCTCATCGAGATGAAACATTTTCAACTTTTCAGAATGCCGCAAGCGCATCACAGGTCATTTGACAAGAACCAACCGATTAGCTATGGCCTTTCCGTAACAAAACATCAAAATCTCAGCCGAACAGCTGATCATAGCTGTACAGGGTGGTTTTTATATCTCATCTCCATAAATAAATCAAGATGGCAGAGTAGAGGTTCCATAACTCACTGCTCCTCCTGGGATAACTTTTAATCCTCTATGATCCTCTAAGATCAGAACAGCAATTTATGATCTTAAACCAGGAATAGTCAAGTATATTGTGTATCTTACTTGGGACAGTGCTTATGCCTCGGACAAGAGCAACAAAAAATATGGCAGAAGCACAACTGGAAGATGCTGAGGCCACCGTCTGACGTCATCCTCTACAAGAGACTGAGATATCGGTCAGGTACTGTTTAGCTAATTGAACTGATGCGTGGCAAAAATAGACATTAACCCAGGGGAGTTAGGAGAGCTAGGAAGCAGTTTTTGTTTTGTTTTGTGTTTTGATTTAAGTTTTATGCACTCAGTTAATCACAGACTATGAGGATACAAATTATGGGAGGTGTTATGTATGTATGAATGGGTGTGCCTGTTTTTTCATGTTTGGACCAAGTTATTATGAATGTAAATGCAGAAATTGTAGCTCCATGCAGACTCTTATAATATATCAGATCCTATTTCTCAAAATAATCAAAGATGGTGACTTCTGCTAAACTACCAAAAAAGGGACTCCGATTGGGACATTTAAACATATGTAGTCTTAGGAATAAGTTAACAGAAATTGCAAATATTCTATTGGAAGGCAATTTACATATTTTTGCAACCACAGAGACCCATCTGGATTCCTCATTCCATATACAAGGACACAATATATATAGGAAAGGCAGAAATGCAAGGGGTGGCGGGGTTGCAATCTACATACAAGAGCATATTCCAGTTAAAATGAGAATGGATTTGATGTTACCTAATATTGAAGTATTATGGCTTCAAGTATATATTCCACATTTAAAACCAGTACTGATTTGCATTGACTCAATAAACAGACTTGTTTTAAGCGGTAACTTTTTTACTTCCATCACCTTTGCACACCAGTTACACAGTGACAAGCAGACATCGCACAAACTCCCAGAATACTCCAAGCATCGCGTTACTCACAAAACCTTGTGTGTACAAGGGAAAACATAACTTAATCTCCCCTTTTTTTCTTTAAAGAAAAGTGCTTTAAGAATGCAGCTTGTAAACATTACTTTTCAGAACAGGTAAACAAGGAATATATATATATATATATATATATATATATATATATATATATATATATAAGTTAAACACAAAAGAGGCAAAGTATTGCACAGTTCATTCAGATTTTAAGTTTGCAAACACCTTAACTGAGTGCCCTAAGTAGTCCAAGTGCTGATGCCCCCTTTTTGGTCAAGCAGTTAGCCAGCTGCTCTTTGGTGGCGGACCACACAACCTGCTGAATAGTCCCAGAGAGTATGAGCTCCTTCATACTGCTGATCTCAAGATGCAGTCTTTTTTCTGTGACAGATTTTGTGGATTTAACTGCGTCGAGAAGAGAATGATTGTCTGTAACACATACAATGAGCACAGCTTTGGATGAACAGTCCCCGGTAGTGGTTTCTGAGAAGAGAGTATAGCTAGAAAAACTGCACTATCAATCCCATCTGCAAGGGCCAGAGTCTCTCCTGCTAATGTACTCCGCACGACTCTCCGGATGCACTTGGACTGCCAGGATATGGGTGAGAATTTTCCATTTTTACCCATAAGCATGATGAAATGTCCACCCTGTGTGCCTCCATCAGAGAGGTTTCCCATAGAGTAATCACTGTACACCACAAGTTTGAGGGAACCGTTTTCACCCAGGTACTGAAACCTCAAAACGACATCTTCTGATTTGACTTTCCTAATGAGTTTGTTAGCACAGTGCAGAATCTGAGCAGTTGCATGTTTGGTGTTAGATGCCAGGATGGATATGTCACACATAATGTCTGGCCTACTCTGTCTTGCTACCCACAATATTTGTCCAATCTTTGACTTTAACATGTCCATTTCACTATCTGTCAAGGTTGCGTCACTGAGAGAGAGAGAGAGAGAGCTTCCTTTGCTGTAATGTTAGCTCTAGTTGTCTCTAGTGTCTAATTGACTGTTAAAAGTCACTGTTGCAGTGTATTGCATACTGCACTTTGTTCATGTTTAATATAGCTGATGTATGTTTAACCATTGTTTAAGAATGTTGCATTTTCTATGAATATCTGATTATGTAAATACATTTACATTTTAATAATAATTCAACTGCTAGCTACATGGTAGGTCTCTGACTAAATACTGATACCTAGTGGTCAAAACCAATAGCAAAATAGGTCAGTATTAGTAAATGTAGACAAAGATTTTGGTTGGCTTTATGTTTGGTGCGGAATGGGTGCGGTAGGGGGCCCAACTTCATTTTCTTTCATAGGGCCCAAAATTGCTAGCTTTTCTGTTGTGTATAAGTCACTGTCACATTGTTGCTGTAAATTTGAATTCTGTTCAATTAAAAAAAAAAAATGTTATATGAAAGATGCCACAACAACAGTGAACAGACATAAAGAACATTTGTTTGAACACAACATGTATTTTCAATATAACACTCAACAGGTGAGTTACATTCATTGATATGAGCAAAATAAAAATATATATGTATTTCTTTTCCAACAAGAATGTAATTTCTTAAATCTTGCTGTGGTCTCAGTTTTTTTCTTTGGGTTTCAACAAGGTAAGTTATAATAGAAGCTTTATTGTCATTGCAGTACAACGAAATTATAATGAAATTATAAATTTCCTACCATTCGCAATTTGAGTCAGTGTTAAGGCTTGTCTTTCCTCAACAGAAAAATCCAAGAACAGACTAAAAGGAGGCCTCCTCAGTCCAAACCCTCCTCAGAACCACTGGCAGTCCGGGACAAATCCAGAATACAGGCACCAGAACATTGTCACATCAGACAGAGGACATCAATCAAACTTGAAAAGGAACAGAACCACACAAAAAAACCTGACCTTGAACAGACAAGGTCACAAAAATATCATGAATATCTTCATTGTAATGACATACAATATAGTTTTTAACTCATGACTGTGTTAATCATTGTACATCATATATTTTTCACAGAACTTGAACATATGTACATGCGTTCTTCAAATAAATGTTACGGTACAGACGGCACGGAGGCAGAAGTAAAAGCAAGTAAGGTAGTTTATTGCAATTCAGCAGTGAGCAGGTGAGTAAATGGTAAATAGAGAGTTCAATGATGAGATGATAGGGTAATGATACTGTCCTTTGTTGCTTGTAGATGGAGTTCGTGGAAGATGACACTGAAGACGGCAGACGAGGGAACACTCACACACACGAGGGAGAAGCACACAGGAGGAAGACTGGAGACACTGGAGAGACTGGATCGCTGGTAGCAGGTAAGTAGCAGATTAGAGTCCTTGAGGTAAGTATACATGAGTCTGTGATAACGTACGAGACCGGACAAAGTACTGTGTGTGTGAGTGTGGCAGTTATATAGTGCTGGTGATTGCGGGGATGATGACGTGCAGGTGGCGGTGATTAGAACTCCGGTGATTGAGTGCGTGGGTATTGCAGGGAGGTGGAACCTGACGTGTCTGTGACAGTACCACCCCTCCCACGGCCCGCTCCTGAGGGCCGAGGACCCCGACGTCGTGGTGGCCGACCTCGAGGGCGTGGGGCAGGTCTGTCCAGGGTGGCTGGTGTGGAAGACTTGTAGCAGGTTGGGATCAAGGATGTCGTTTCTCGGGACCCACGACCGCTCCTCTGGCCCGTAGCCCTCCCAGTCTACGAGGTATTCCAGGAGACCACCACGGCGCTGGGAGTCCAGAATTTCATGAACCTCGTATGCAGCTCCATCCTCCAGAAGAAGTGGAAGGGGGGGCTCGGCAGGCTGCCACGTCAGGCTTCTGTGGAAGGAGAGACAGAAGGGTGGTGAGGTTTTAACAGAGACAACATGGAAAGTGGGATGAATCTTATATTCTGGAGGGAACTGAAGACGATACGTGACTGGGTTGATCTGCTGAATGATGGTGAACGGGCCAATGAAGCGGGGACTCAGCTTCTTGCATGGCAGACGCAGTCTGATGTCCCTGGTCGACAGCCAGACCTTCTGCCCAGGTTTGTAGTTGGGAGCGTTGGAGCGACGAAGGTCGGCTGTCATCCTGCGTCTGCGCAGGGCCCTCTGCAGCTGATGGTGGGCTGAGTCCCAACCCTCTCGCTCTCCCCGAACCAGTAGTCGACAGCGGGAACGTTGGAGGGTTCCCCGTTCCCAGGGGAACAGTGGGGGTTGGTAACCGAGTACGCATTGAAAGGGTGTTAATCCGGTGGAAGGCTTACGGAGGGAGTTCTGGGCGTACTCGGCCCAACCCAGGTACTGGTTCCAGGAGTCCTGGTGGCCGTGGCAGAAGGTACGCAAGGAAGCGGCCGATCTCTTGGATCTTCCGTTCCGTCTGCCCGTTCGTCTGAGGGTGGTATCCGGAAGACAGACTTACGGTCACACCCAGGAGCGGACAAGAAGGCCTTCCAGACCCGGGAGATGAACTGGGGGCCCTCTGTCAGATACTAATGTCCTCTGGGGATTCCATAGTAAGCGGAAAGATGTGGTTGAAACATTAGTTCTGCAGTGGTGAAGAGCGGTAGGTAGAACCTTGAAGAGGAATTAGTCGGCAGGCCTTTGGAGAATCGATCCACTACCACGAGGATGCAGGTGTGACTGTCAGAAGGTGGGAGATCCGTTATGAAGTCAACTCCCAGGTGTGACCATGGTCGCTCAGGAACGGGCAGAGGATTGAGCTTGCCGGCCGGCAGATGACGAGAGGCTCTTGGAGATGGCGCACTCCCTGCAGCCCTGCACGTACCTTCTGACATCCCTGGCCAAGTTGGGCCACCAGAAGCGCTGCTTTAAGCAGTGAGAGGGTCTCATTGACCCCCGGGTGACCAGTGCCAAGTGATGAGTGAGCTGCGTGGATGAAGTTGGAGTGCGTCGTGCTTCTGGGTGATGTACTGAAGATCCCTGCGGGCAACCCGGCGGAGTGTTGGGTGGAGGCATTGGAGGAGGGCAGAGTTTCTTCAGGACCACTGGATGGGACTTCACGAAGATGGATTCTGGAAGAACGGTTTCTGGAGTTTCAATCTTCTCATCTGGAGCATGGAGACGGGATAAGGCGTCAGCCTTGAGATTCTTGGAGCCAGGACGATAGGAGATAGTGAAAGTCGAAATCTTGAGAAAGAACATGGCCCAGCGAGCTTGACGGGGGTTTAATCTTTTCGCAGCTTTGAGGTACTCCAAGTTTTTATGGTCGGTTAGCACTTGAAAAGGGTGTTTGGCTCCCTCCAGCCAATGCCTCCATTCCTCCAACGTGAGCTTGACGGCCAGGAGCTCACGGTCACCGATGTCATAGTTGACCTCTGCCGGGTTGAGCTTGCGGGAGAAGAAGGCGCATGGATGGAGTCTACTTGGTTGCCCCTGCTGCTGTGGAGAGGACCGCTCCCACTCCTGTGGTGGATGCGTCCACCTCCACGACGAAAGGTAGGTCAGGGTCAGGGTGGACGAGGAGGGGAGCGGTGGTGAAGGCGTTCTTGAGGGCTTCGAAGGCTCTTGTGGCATCTTCGGACCAGGACAGAGACTTGGGCTGATGTTGAAGGAGGTTGGTTAGTGGACAGACGATGGAAATGTAGCCTTTGATGAAACGGCGGTAGAAATTGGCGAAGCCTAGGAAGCGTTGGAGTTCTTTTATGGTTGTGGGAGTGGGCCAGGACCTGATGGCATCTACCTTCCCCTCGTCCATCCGGATGCCACTGTGATCAATGAAGTATCCCAGGAAGTGGACGGATGACTGGTGGAAGGAGCATTTTTCCGCCTTGAGGAAACAGTTGGAACTGCCGTAAGCGCTTGAGGACCTCCGCAACGGTGGTGGCGATGTTCGGCCAGGCTCCGGGAGTAAATGAGGATGTCGTCGATATACACCAACACGAACTTGTGGAGAAACTCCCGGAGCACCTCATGAATGAAAATCCTGGAATACGGAGGGGGCGTTGACTAGTCCATAGGGCATGACCAGATATTCATAATGGCCGGTGGGCGTGACAACGGTCTTCCACTCGTCCCCCTCGCGTATCCGGATGAGGTTGTACGCGCTGCGGAGGTCCAGCTTAGTGAACACAGTGGCACCACGGAGATGTTCCAGGGCCGCTGGGATGAGGGGAAGTGGATAACGGAACTTGATGGTTAATTTTGTTGAGAGAGCCGGTAATCTATACAGGGCCGCAAGCCTCCGTCCTTTTTGGCCACGAAGAAGAAGCTGGAAGCAGCAGGGGAAGTAGACGGACGGATGTATCCTTGCTTAAGGGCCTCTTCAATATATTCCTCCATGGCCTTCTCCTCCGGCACTGATAAGGGGGTAGATCCTTCCCTGTGGCACTGGCTCACCCGGTAGCAGATCGATGGCACAGTCCCATGGCCGGTGTGGAGGTAGTTTGGAGGCTCGTTGCGGGCAGAAGACGTCGCTGAAGGGGGCGTAACAGGATGGAAAATGTCGATGGATCGTTTCTCGATGGGGCTCTCGATGGAGGTAGCAGCAGACAGTGATTTCTTTTGGACGTGGAGATGGAGGAACAGGAAACCCAGGAGAAGCAGCTTGGAGAAACAGTGTTCGCCCCACTTCAGGATCTCGCCCGTGCGCCAGGAGATGGTTGGGCTGTGTTGTTCGAGCCACGGGCGCCCTAGAACCACGTCAGCGGTGGATTCCTCCAGAACCAGCAGGTGGAATATCCTCGGCGTGTAAGAATTCCTACACGGAGCTGCAGCGGTCCCGCACAGCGACTGATCCTTCTTGCGGCCTAGGGGCTTTCCGGTGATGGAATGGACTTGGTAGATGGTCGGCGAAGGCGAGGTTTTGAGCTTGAGTTGACGACAGAGGGTCCCGGAGATGAAGTTCCCGGCTGACCCTGAATCGAGGAGCGCGACAACTGGAACAGATACATTTGCAGCAGTAAGGTTTACAACAGTGGTGAGTGGTTTCATCTTGAGTGAGGAGGGAAGGATAGCACTCACCAGAGGTCTTGGAGGGCGAGTTGGGCATGCAGAGAGTACATGCCCAGGAGAGGCGCAGTAGAGGCACAAATTCAGGGTCAGCCGGCGCTGTCGTTCAGTGGGGGAGAGCCGAGAATTTTCTATTTGCATGGGTTCGTTGGCTGGTTCTGGGGAGCTGACGGGTTCGGACCGACAGAGGAGGTGTTGAGGAAGTGGCTGGCCCTGGTGCTCTTCGAGACACGACTGCATACGAGTGCCTACGCGGATGGCGAGTTGGATGAAGCGTTCGAGGCCGATGTTGTCCTCGTATGCAGCGAGATGCAATCGCAACTTCGGTTCCAACCCCTGGCGGAAGGAAGTGATGAGGGCTTGTTCATTCCATCCGCTGCTGGAGGCCAGAGTATGGAACTGCAATGCATAATCACTCACAGTGTTAGATCCTTGTTTCAAATTATAGAGTTTCTCACCGACTGATGAATCCGAAAGGGGTTTTCCAAAGACTTCGCGGAAATGAGAGACGAAGGCAGAATATGATTCTTACCACGGGGCCATTTCTGAATCCAGAGTGCATCTGCCCAGCGGAGAGCTTTTCCTTGTAGCTGTGAGATTATGAAGGCGATCTTAGAGGTGTCTGTGGGGTAAAGTTGCGATTGCATCTCCAGGACCACCTCACATTGCAGGAGGAATCCGCTGCAATCCTCCGCCGATCCTGAGTAGGGCGCGGCCTGGCCATGGGACTGGCGTGCAGGGTTGGAGTGTGAAACGAAGAAGTGAACGAGGAAGCGGCGACAGGTGCTGGTGACGGTGACGGTGGTTGTGGTGGAGTGAGTGCTCGGTGCAACGCGCTCAGAGCTCCTGGAAAGGGTCTGGTTGGCTCATGCTGATATCCTGTTGTTTTGCTGGTCCGGTCTTCTGTTACGTCAGACGGCACGGAGGCAGAAGTAAAAGCAAGTAAGGTAGTTTATTGCAATTCAGCAGTGAGCAGGTGAGTAAAACGGTTAATGGAGAGTTCAATGTGAAGATAGGGATTGATACTGTTCATTGTTGCTTGTAGATGGAAGTCGTGGTTGATGAATGGAGAATGGCAGACGAGGAACACTCACACACACGGAGGGAGAACACAGGAGGAAGACTGGAGACACTGGAGAGACTGGGATCGTGTAGCAGTAAGTAGCAGGTTGGAGTCCTTTAGGTAAGTATACATTAGCTGTATAACAAACGAGACCGGACAACTACTGTGTGTGTGAGTGTGGGTTATATAGGCTGGTGATTATGATAATGACGTGCAGGTGGCGGTGATTAGAACTCCGGTGATTGAGTGCGTGGGTATTGCAGGGGGGTGGAGCCTGACGTGTCTGTGACAATAAAGAATATTCTATTTATATATGCAATGTCTGTGACTATTTTTCCAACATAACACACTCATTAATATATTACTGACCACTTTTCGTCACATACTTGATCACAGAGTTAGCTGTTATTTACCAAATACAGCATTACACATTTTGTTCATACATAAATCACTCAGATTTAATTTGTCTTGCTTTTCCTCATACACAATCAATTTTTCCGCTGCCCCACATTCTGCGCTGGCATTGGCCCGTCTTAAGTTAAAGATTAATCACTATTGGTCACATTAATAACGAAATAAAAATATATGCTTTTATAAAATTTATATTTTCTTTTATAAATTTACTTCTTTTGAATAGTTTTCACTAGTTCTCACATCATTTTGTTATTATAATAATAACATTATTTTTCTGTTACTCTCTGGTAACCTTGGTTACACTAGTTTGGCAGACACTTTAATCCAAAGCAAATTACATTACTAAGGAATCGAACCCTTGACTTCTGTGCTGTACGGAATATTCACTGTCGATTAAGCTACTATCTACACATGGCAGTAGAAACCATAGCACATGATTTGGTCCGCAGGGGAAAAAAAATTGTGACTATTCAATTAAGTTACACGCATTCACCCTGTCCCACATCTACCTGCCCCCTCTCTGGAGTGTCAAATGTGATGGCATTTACAGTACATAAATAATAAATTAATAGGCGGGTAAACTGCCAAAAGCTGCATATGGTGGTCGAAAATGTCAATAACAACCCCAAACCTTCTTGTGTTCCACAAATCCGATTAGTATCACCTGATCAGTGATAGACAGAAACACATAATGTCACAATCATCCATGATCCTGCTGGATATCTTGTTCTCTTGAGCAAGTATGTGCTGTCACAGGGCAAAGGGTTCAAATCAATTGGCTTAGCTGCAACGGATCTTGATGTGCAATTGACAGTGTCAGGTCTCTATGGTGGCCTGAGAGAGTCAATATACAACTTCACCAAATGTCCTGAGACTATATGGGTAAAACGCAGAAAGAGATAGCAAAGCGTATTTTTAATTCATGGTTGATGTATAATTGTTTGGATCATTATTTTCACAGCTACTGAAATATGTAAGGAATACTTGATGACGGGCCATTGAATTCTTAGAAAACAATGCACACCCGAGGTGGCCACGACACGAAGAGGAGTGTTAGAAGTGGCATTTTCAGGTCATTATTTAATTCAGGTCACAGGTCAAAATTGCATTTTAATGTGTTTTTGAATAAAGATATTACGGAAGGCCCTGAACCGCATGGTGAAAAAAAAAAAAAAACCTGAAAACCTGAAAACTTATCTCGTTATTACGACATTAATATCTCGTTATTTCAACATAATAAGTCGTTATAACGACATAATATCTCGTTATTACAAGATATTAAGTCTTTATAATGACATAATATATCGTTATTTCAAGATATTAAGTCGTTATAATGACATAATATCTCGTTATTTCAACATAATAAGTCGTTATAACGACATATCTCGTTATTTCAAGATATTAAGTCGTTATAACGACATAATATCTCGTTATTTCAACATAAGTCGTTATAACAACATAATAAGTCGTTATTTCAACATAATAACTCTTCATTGTCTCTCAAGTATGATAAAGGACATGCATTTATTGATGTCCCCAGTGGCGCAATGCCAAACTATTGGACCGCCAGTCTAGCTTTTACTGCGATCGCAGCGGTTTCGAATCCGCCTTTTGCCGAGTTCGTTCTTCTCTAGTTTCACATCACATATCAAAAAAGGCATTTATTTTCAATAAAAATTAAAACAATGTTATAAAAGTGCAAATAACCTGCCTAACGAGTGTTTAATAACATTAAAAGTATTTATTGGGCAGGGTTAGCAGCATGTTCGATATTACCCACTAGAGGGCAGAATAAGACAGGGAATCGAATTAAAGAATGCAATAGTTATGTTGACCTACTGTTACAATTTGGTGCTCCAAAATCCCAGAGGTTTATCATGGGAATTTGCGTTCATCCCAGGTTAACCTTTATTGAGGTTAAATTTATTAGACCATAAATTCTCATAAATACCCTATAGGCGTTTATTCTATATAGTTTTCATAACACTGCTAATTCATACTTTTCTTCTAATCCATACTTCTAATACGTGGCCTAATAATTTATTTATTTAGCAATTACATAGATATAGAGTTTTGTGCTAATTGCCAGTATTGCTCTTTCAGCCAGCTTCATTTTGCTTATCTGTTAACTTTTCAGAAGCCTATAACGGAGTGTCTATTTACAGTAAGTGCAAATAGCGTCCCTTGTTGACAAACACTCTTTACAGTATAGCTCCAATGTCTGGTTGGGCCACTCAAGTTTAAAAAGGGACAGTTGTAATTTGATGTATTCAGTGGCGCAACAATAGCATGTAGGGTTTCAGATTTTGGCTTTTACAGCAATCGCTGTGGGGTCGAATCAGCATTTTGCCGAGCTCACCCAATAATAGAGCTCACTCCTATTTTCTCATCATATACATTTTCAATAAAATGAAAATAATGTTCAAAAAGTGGAAATAAAATGTGAACAAGTGTTTAATAATATTAAAAGTGTTCATTGAGTAGGGTTGGTGGAAAGTGGAGGGGTTTTATTCTCCCAATAATGCAGCATACATTTAATAATTTTAATAAATTGATTAGATTAATAAAATAATTTAATAAACTTTATTAACATGACTTACCATTAACAAAGCATTTATTAATGGAATTTGTGAACCTTATTGTAAAGTGTACACTATTTCATCATTAACTGATGAGTTACTAACATTTGTTGACTCTTTATTAACATGACTTACCATTAACAAAGCATTTATTAATGGAATTTGTGAACCTTATTGTAAAGTGTACACTATTTCATCATTAACTGATGTGTTACTAACATTTGTAGATCCTTTATTAACATGACTTACCATTAACAAAGCATTTAAATGAAAAATAAAATGTCTGTAATTGTTTACCCATTTTGTAATATTTAGTTTGTTTGCTGTGAGGTGTTTTCTCCTATGCAGTGACTGACAATGCATAAGACACACCAAAGCACAACATAAATTCACAAATCACATCAACTTTATTTGTTCGCTGTACTCCAAATCTTTATAATCCATATGTTTGTAAGGAACATATCCAAATTCTGCGTTTTTTCCGTCGTTCTTCATCTTCATTCTCAGCAGCGACCGTCATAGTCAAAGCCCGCGCTCGCTATGATTCAAATTTTAAAAAGTCGCGCGCGCCCACGAGATCCGTTACGGCATGGTTTACTGCACTGATATCAAACGCTCATTGGTTCTCACCTGCTTCGTCACAGATTGCGACATGCCGTGTTTCAGTGGATTGACATTAGTGATGGGAAGTTCGGATCATTTTACTGACTCGGACTTTTGAGTCTCGTTCAACAAAATGAACGAATCTTTTTTCGAGTCATTTTGTTCATTTAGTTCATTTTAGCAAAATGTAATTAAAATGTTACGTGTTACTTCCCCAACACATCTACTACTTATGCAAACGTTGATCCCAGTACAAACAATACAAAACTACAATGCTATAAGATTCAGAAATGATTAATTCATTACCTGGGTCTTCAGTTTATGACAAGCTGATTAAGCTCACCTCACCTCTTGTCTGACAAGTCTTCGGGTTTAAGTCATTCCTTAATGACGTGACAGGCAGTCCCATGCTAAACCAATGCAGTCTGAGCCGGTAAAAGAATTGATTAGTTCATTTCATGAGTCTTTCGGGTTTTTGAGTCGTTCCTTAAACACTTGACAGACCCATACACTAAGCCAATGCATTCTGAGCCGGAAAGAGAATTGATTAGTTCTCTTCATGAGTCTTTCGGGTTTTTGAGTCGTTCCTTAAACACGTGACAGACCCATACACTAAGCCAATGCATTCTGAGCCGGAAAGAGAATTGATTAGTTCTTTTTATGAGTCTTTCGGGTTTTTGAGTCGTTCCTTAATCACGTGACATTGTAAACCTCACTGCTGTTAATGTATCTGTTCCAGTGATGGCGCTCCTCGATTCAGGGTCAGCAGGAAACTTCATCTCAGGCTCCCTCTGTCGACAACTCAAACTCAAAACCTCGCCCTCTCCGACTATCTATCAAGTCCACTCCATCACGGGCAAACCCCTGAGCCGTAAAAGGATCAGCCGCTGTGTGGGACCCCTTCAGCTCCGTGTGGGTATTCTACACGTTGAGGACATCCATCTGCTGGTTCTGGAGGATTCCACCGCTGACGTGGTTCTAGGGCGCCCGTGGCTCAAACAGCACAGCCCCACCATCTCCTGGTGAGATCCTGAAGTGGGGCGAACAATGCTTCTCCAATTGTTTCTCCGAGTCTCCAGTTCTCAAGTCTCCACGTTCCAAGAAGATCTCCATCTGCACTACCTCCATTGAAAGCCCCATAGAGAAATGCTCCGTGGACATCCCATCCTGTTACGCCCCCTTCAGTGACGTCTTCTGCCCGCAACGAGCCTCCAAGCTACCTCCACACTGGCCATGGGACTGTGCCATCGATCTGTTACCGGGTGAGCCAGTGCCTAGGGGAAGGATCTACCCCCTGTCAGTGCCGGAGGAGAAGGCCATAAATATATAGAAGAGGCCAAGGATACATCCGCCCGTCTACTTCCCCTGCTGCTTCAAGCTTCTTCTTCGTGGCAAAAAAGGACGGAGGCTTGCGGCCCTGCATCGATTATCGCTCTCTAAATAAAATTACTGTCAAGTTCCGGTATCCACTTCCCCTCGTCCCAGCGGCCCTGGAACATCTCTGTGGTGCCACTGTGTTCACGAAACTGGACCTCCGTAGCGCGTACAACCTCATCCGGATACGCGAGGGGGACGAGTGGAAGACCGCCTTCGTCACACCCACTGGCCATTACGAATATCTGGTCATGCCCTATGGTCTAGTCAACGCCCCCTCCGTATTCCAGGATTTCATTCATGAGGTGCTCCGGGAGTTCCTCCACAAGTTTGTACTGGTGTACATAGACGACATCCTCATTTACTCCTGGAGCCTCGCCGAACATTGCCACCACGTTGCGGAGGTCCTCCAATGCTTACGGCAATTCCATCTATTCCTCAAGGCAGAAAAGTACTCATTTCACCAGCCCTCAGTCCACTTCCTGGGATACTTCATAGATCGCAGTGGCTTCCGGATGGACAAGGGGAAGGTAGAAGCCATCAAGTCCTGGCCCATTCCCACAACCATCAAAGAACTCGTTTCCTAGGTTTCACCAATTTCTACCGCCGCTTTATCAAGAACTATAGCTCCAGTGTCAATCCACTCACCAACCTCCTCCGTCATCAGCCCAGGTCTCTGTCCTGGTCTGAAGATGCCACCAACGCCTTCGAAGCCCTCAAGAGTGCCTTCACCACCGCTCCCCTCCTCGTCCACCCAGACCCTGACCTGCCATTCGTTGTGGAGGTGGACGCCTCCACCACAGGAGTGGGAGCGGTACTTTCACAGCAGCAGGGGCAACCAAGTAGACTCCATCCATGCGCCTTCTTCTCCCGCAAGCTCAACCCGGCGGAGGTCAACTACGACATCGGTGACCGCGAGCTCCTGGCCGTCAAGCTTGCTCTGGAGGAATGGAGGCATTGGTTGGAGGGAGCCAATCACCCTTTTAAAGTGCTAACTGACCACAAGAACTTGGAATACCTCAAAGCTGCCAAGAGACTTAATCCCCGTCAAGCTCGCTGGGCCATGTTTTTCTCCAGATTCGACTTTACAATCTCCTATCGTCCAGGCTCCAAGAATATTAAGGCGGACGCCTTATCTCGTCTCCATGCTCCAGATGAGAAGAATGAATCTCCTGAGACCATTCTCCCAAAATCTATCTTCGTGAGTCCTATCCAGTGGTCAGAAGAAACTTTGCCCTCCTCCAATGCCTCCTCCTACACTCCGCCGGGTTGTCCCCAAGGTCTCCAGTACATCACCCGGACACGACACACTCCACTTGTTCACGCAGCTCACTCATCACCTGGCCACCCGGGGGTCATTGAGACCCTCTCGCTGCTTAAGGAGCGCTTCTGGTGGCCCAACATGGCCAGGGATGTCAGAAGGTACGTGCAGGGCTGCAGGGAGTGCGCCATCTCCAAGAGCCCTCGTCATCTACCAGCCGGCAAGCTCAATCCTCTGCCCGTTCCTGAGCGACCGTGGTCACACCTGGGAGTGGATTTCATTACGGATCTCCCAGCATCAGACGGTCACACCTGTGTCCTCATAGTAGCAGACCGCTTCTCCAAGGCCTGCCGTCTAATCCCCCCGAAAGGTCTACCTACTGCCCTAACCACAGCAGAACTCATGTTTAACGACATCTTTCGATATTATGGAATCCCCGAAGACATCGTATCAGACAGAGGGCCCCAATTTATTTCCCGTGTCTGGAAGGCCTTCTTGTCCCTCCTGGGTGTGACCGTCAGTCTGTCATCCGGATACCATCCTCAGACGAACGGGCAGACGGAACGAAAGATCCAGGAGATTGGCCGCTTCCTGCGTACCTTCTGTCACGGCCACCAGGACTCCTGGAACCAGTATCTGGGTTCGGCCGAGTACGCACAAAACTCCCTCCGACAGCCTTCCACTGGACTAACACCCTTTCAGTGCGTACTCGGCTACCAACCCCCACTGTTCCCCTGGGATGGGGAACCCTCCAACGTTCCTTCGGTCGACTACTGGTTCCGGGAGAGCGAAAGGGTATGGGACTCAGCTCATCACCAACTGCAGAGGGCCCTGCGCAGATGCAGGATGACAGCAGACCTTCGGCGCTCCAACGCTCCATCCTACCAACCGGGGCAGAAGGTCTGGCTGTCAACCAAGGACATCCGGCTGCATCTGCCCTGCAAGAAGCATTGGCCCATTCACCATCACCAGACAGATCAACCCCATCACGTATCGTTTGCAACTCCCACCTCAGTACAAGATTTATCCAACCTTTCATGTCTCACTTCTAAAACCTCACCACCCTTCTGTTTCTCCCTCCACAGAACCTGACGTGGCAGCCGCCGAGAATGGAACAGCAGTGATATAGCGTTTCCATGGTTACCGCTATACACACAGCAGCGCTTTTCAATATATATAGGCTAATACTACTACTTTATATTGGGATAAGAGGAAAAGCCATCAAAACTTTTCTTAAAACAGAGATACATTCATATCAATCCCACTGTAATATTTATATTATTCTCCCTATTTTTCGCGAACAGTGAGCTTGTGCATGGTACAGTATTTCCTCTGCTGGCAGGTCTGTTCTCCTCTTTCAAAGCAGTTTGTTTGCAAGCCCAGAATAATAACAATTAAAAAAAACGCTTAAAAATGTTTTTGGCCCCTGGACTAGTGCATCTCTATGTTTTATTATAGTTCAAATCAGATTGGACACCGGGCTGTAAGTTTGACACCCCTGATATACAGCTATTTGCACTGTAAATTGTTTTATTTACTATGGTCTAATAAATTTAACCTCAATAAAGGTTAGCCTGGGATGAACGCAAATTCCCATGATAAACCTCTGGGATTTTGGAGCACCAAATTGTAACAGTAGGTCAACATAACTATTGCATTCTTTAATTGATTCCCTGTCTTATTCTGCCCTCTAGTGGGTAATATCGAACATGCTGCTAACCCTGCCCAATAAATACTTTTAATGTTATTAAACACACGTTAGGCAGGTTATTTGCACTTTTATAACATTGTTTTCATTTTTATTGAAAATAAATGCCTTTTTTGATATGTGATGTGAAACTAGAGAAGAACGAACTCGGCAAAAGGCGGATTCGAAACTGCGGCAATCGCAGTAAAAGCTAGACTGGCGGTCCAATATTTTAGCGTTGCGCCACTGGGGACATTAATAAATGCATGTCCTTTATCATACTTGAGAGACAATGAAGAGTTATGTTGAAATAACAACTTATTATGTCGTTATAATGACTTATTATGTTGAAATAATGAGATATTATGTCGTTATAACGACTTATTATGTTGAAATAACGAGATATTATGTCATAACGACTATAAAATAATGAGATATTATGTCGACTTAATATCTTGAAATAACGCTATATTATGTCGTTATAACGACTTAATATCTTGTAATAACGAGATATTATGTCGTTATAACTACTTATTATGTTGAAATAACGACTTAATATCTTGAAATAACGAGATATTATGTCGTAATAACGAGATAAGTTTTCGGGGTTTTTTTCCTCCCCACCAAGTTTTTTTTTTTTTTTTTTTTTTTTCACCATGCAGTTCAGGGCTTCCGTAAGATATACAGACAAAAAAAAAAAAAAAAAGAAAAAAAAAGTGAGCATCATGTGATGAGCCTAAATGTTTGACAGTCAAAATACTGTTACAAAATCAGTTTATCATATAATGATATAATCATATGTCATATAATATATTCACTGTATAACAGAGCCTCACATAATAATAAATAATAATAACCAATACTAATTGAACCATTATTCCACTGAAAGATATAGTGTCCAAAATCTTGTGCCTTCATGAGCGCTGCATAGCAATATAGTAAACAGATGTTTCACATCATAGCTATTGCCCTATTGTGCATTTTAGCATGACTGGAAAGCTGTATCGACCAATCATCATCCAAAAATAAAAATTCCGTAAAAATTAAGCAGGCCTATATACAGTTGACTTTAATTGTAATAAGCAGGGATTCAGTATTTCTTTCGGACAAAACTTGGCAAATTTATATGATTTATATTATTTATACTTGCGGTCAGAGAGGTGTTGGATCAAAACTGTAGCTGTTTTTTTCTGAATGTGCTGCCAGAACCATTAGTGAAGCTCTGGCCTGTGGTGGGCCTCTGGGGGTCAAAACAATGAGATACAGGAGCTGTCAAAAATACCAAGAGGCCCTCAAAGAGAGCTGCGTATGCACTTATGTGTCCTCACTGAATTAGTATTCCAGACATGGGTGCTGATAAAATTCTCATCCAGATGATGATGGCCAGCTTTTCAATATAGTAAGATCTGTGCCTGTTTGCTTGTTTTTGCCTTCAGGATAAACTCTAATTTGTTTTGATACACATCTGAATATTTCTCTTTTTAAGTCAAACAGTTCCAATATATGTCATTTTTCATGAGTCATTAATCAGACACTTTTATCCAAAGTGACATATCACTCAAATAGAAACTGTTACAATATTATGTTATTCATACAGGGAAATGTGTCTAGCACCTGTATAGCAGCTGGCTGTATGACAGACCTATGAATGCTACATGAGCACAATAGCAGAGGAATTTATTTAAACAGTTCCCAGAGAGTTTCTCACGGTTACTAATTTTAGAATGCAGTAATTATGAATCCCTTTTAAGCGCAGCCAAACACCCTGTCTATTTGAAATTTACTCTATTTGTTTAAGGTTTGTGGTTCATTGGCAAACAGATGTTGCAGGACCCACTTGATTAATACTAATTGTTCCAGATGAAAAATAGTCTAAATAAATTAATGCAGAAATAAAATAATCTCCCAAACTCAAATGGTTTCTGTAAGTCTAATGGAAATCTATTATTTAGATGTACTGAAAAGTTTCCCAAACCCATTTTCCTTCATTAAAGCTACAAGAGCATCTCTGAACACACGATCCAGGAATCCATTTGAGTGTGAGTGTTTTCATATTCAAGATATGCACTGATGGCACATCCATATTAGTGTCCAAATGAAAATAAAAATGTGTTGTGTGATTTTGATGGTGAAACTATATAAATGCAAATGGGTGCCGGGCCTGATGGGTGTTTCCTGTCCCTGAACATCACCTTTCAGTCTGCCTGACTGTCGCACTGAGATTCATAAACAATTTGCACAACCAAATTGATTCTTTTATTATTTAATTTTCTTCTTTTAAATGGTGGTGAACTACTTTTCTAGAACAAGAAAAGTTTGATATTTTAGTTCTCAGAAGATACAGAATTTTTTGGTATTACCCTTGAAAAATTAGTCCAAGCAGCAAGCCCTTTATGTATTACAGTTTTTTTCAACTGCTTACACACAAAATCCTTTTTCTGAAACCTGACACTCAAACACCAATACTACATACCAAATCTGCAAAACCATACACTAATTCTCAGCCTTTGACTCAATTTCATAAAACACTTTTTGCAAAACACAACACACAATTCTCTGTAACACACAAAAATCTAACTGGAAGTATCTTGATTTCCTTTTTCAAACATAGCCATTGTTTCTGTCCAACTACACATGGTTGATGTATTTCTTTTCCTTTATAATACTGTATTCACAACCATAAATGCTTACAGTAAAAAAATAAAAAAAAATAAAAAAAATAGGTTTGGTTTCAATCTTGCTCTTGTGTTTACCATGAATTTTTCAACATCTCTCTGCCAATTACTTTCAATCTTGTACAGAAATGTACATAGGAGCTCATGAAAGAAAAGCTTAAGGTTTTGAATAACTGTGTATATGATATATCCAAAAAATAGAATATTATGGCAAAGGTGTTTGCAACGTAAGACAAATGTTTGTTTTTGTGATATTTTGAATGCAGTGCTTCATTTTGCAAGAGATGTGAGGCATTTTGAATTTTGTGTGTGCAATTCTTTAATTTGTGTGTAAAGTTTTGGGGGGGAAAAAGAGTTTTGAAAATGTGTGTAAGCAGTTGAAAAAAAAAACAACTAATTTATTTATGAAATACAAGAGCTACAAAGAGCAAGTTACTGGTGTAACACTACTAGACATAACACACATCTCCCTCTGGGGGGCAGACTGTAACCTACTTGACCATTAGGCTAGAAAAGCCTCCTGCCATTAAGTGTAAAAACAGAGCTATGCTGCGCATACTGTAGGGAACACACCCTAGGAAGTAAAATTAGCTCAAATGAAATAATTTATTAGGGAATTATAAAGAGTTGTAAGTTTACGACCGAGCAACTGATTCGTCCAGCGTTCATTTGCTCGAGCCGTAATAAGCTCTTCTAGTGGATATAAATATCCAACAATCGTGAAAACACTGATTAAAGCACGGTAAGATCGCAGTTTAAGACATTAAATTACAGAAGCACATAATACAAGACACATTCTTTTAAAAATCTACAAGAGATTTTATTTATTCTAACACAAACTAATCTAACACAAACACACGCACATACACACACACATACATTCATACGCGTTGCAGTAAGAAGGAAATGAGAGAGAAAGAGTTTTGAGAGAGAGAGAGAGAGAGAGAGAGAGAGAGAGAGAGAGATATGATTAACAGAATTCCTATCAATGCATTTCAAAGACCCGAACGAACCATGAATCATTAATTTAAATGCACCAGTTCAGTTTTCATCTGGAGGTAGGCTACTTGCTTGCGTTGACTTTAAATGTGAATTTCCCTCGTCGTGCAGAGAAGGGTTTCCCAAGTCGATGATTTGTCCAGAGTCAAGGTCCGTGTGGAACAATGAAAGGAAGTCTCTTTGTCGCTGGAGTTGAAGCGGCAAAAGTCGTTGGTTGAACTTTGCGGCGAAACTTAGGACACAAGACTTTCAGCGGTAAAGAAAAATTAAGTAAAAGAAAAGAAAAGAAAAGTGAGTGAAGGTTGGATGGCTTGAATGAGCGGCTTGTCTGTTCTTCTTGTTACGCCATTGTTCTTGGTACTTGTCTTGACTTCTTTTTTTCAGAACTAACCCCTTCACTATCTTGCAATATGACAATTTAAACTTAGTTGTTTGTCACACCTCTGAGGAGTCTTGGCCAATCAGACATCGTCCTGTTTCAAAAGAGCTTTTCTCTGCCCCCAATAAAACATAGGTGTTACATCCCGGTCTGTCTCTGCTTTAGCAGAAGTGCCATTTTAACATAATTTCTATTAACTGGAATACATTTTAAACAGATTTCATTCAAGCCATAATTTAAGAAAGATGAAAAGAAATAAATCAAGTCCAAATAAGGCATACAGTTAACACATTTACATGAATTGTGAGTGTTCTAAAGCATAACTGGTTACAGGCAGTACTTGTGGACACATAATGCAAAATGTATGTAGTTAAAAGATGTTTGATAAGTCCATTAAAATTGTTGGAACAATTTTGATGCAGTTTATTTGTAGAACAGTCTCTTTGGCTTTTCTGTGAAGTAAGGAAACAAAAGGGTCTGCATTGTCTCTCTGTTTCTTTGCTCTGGTGATCAAAGAATCTTTATCTTCTTGGGTGACCATTTGGTGTCGCAAATGGCTGAGTTCATCACTTCTCCTTCTGTCAGGAAACATGGATGTCGTAAAAATCAATCAGCATTGGTTTTCTCTGCAGACGAGTTGGAGCCGAAACCTCGATTCTGAATTGGAATTATGTTTTGAAAGAATCATCTGAATGATTAATTTGTCTGGTTCGTCCATGGTTCCTACAATACATAATGTAAATATTGCTTTAAATATAAATACATTGTCACTGAATATTTCAATCAATGTTTTATGTATCTGTTGGTACTTGTTTTTCAATTACTTGACGGTAAAATACATCCCCTCATATGCATCTCTTTTGGTGGTGGAAAATAGCAGTGCATTTATATTACAACCCAAGCATCTGTTTGCAGTCAGCCTCAGGTGCCAGTGTTTCAATTTAGTTTACCACTCTGTATCTATTTATTCTGATCCCATAGCTGGAAAATTGATTTCTTTGCTTTGTACTGTTCATTATTCACCAGCAAATGAGTCTAAATGTGCTGAAATAAAACATGAAACACTTGTGGAGTTTAATTAGCTCTCTTTGCACTTACCTTCCAAAGTGACAGACCATTCAAGATGAGAGGAGAGGAGAGGAGAGGTTGATGCGATTAAGTGTAATGTAAGAAATGAGCTCAGAGAGCACAATCAAATAACTATATATATATAACTTATATTAACTTATATAGTCCCTTTATTTAAGCAAAACCCTATTGTGTACTCTGCATTCTGTTTAATCATACATTATTCTCCCTCCAGTTCCATCGTGGCAAACAGGGTGACATCAAAACAGTCCCAATTTAAAAGCTCAGAAAACAGCCAAGGCTCTCCTCAAAGCACACATGAATTGCCTCTAATGGACCTCACACTCATTTACAAAGCTTATAAAACCTCTGGGGGGATTTTCTGCATCAAATTAGCCCGCGCAATTTGAGGCACTTACAGTGGTCTGAAAATGTAGTCATTTACTTCGCCGAATCCCAAACAGATGAATCACCAGTGGTGATAGGCCTTTAGAGGCAGTGAAGTTACAGTGGGTATAATGTCTTTAATAACACACTGCAGTCATTTAAAGGTCTTAGTACTTTCAGTCTGGCTTCAGGAAACAAAAATCTTGTTAAGCAAAGCATATTTGGAAGTACAGGAGGAGTCTATGCCATTATATTGCCATAAGGTCATGTTTCACTCTCCGTTTATATAGGCTTCCGGCTGTACCAAACATAGCTGTATACATTTTAATTTTCAACTGTGAGATTGTCCGTGGTTTGGTGAGTTGAAAAGATTATGTAACTTGTGCCTTTTTTTAGCTTTGCTTATGATTTATTGTGCCTCATAAACACATAAAACCCCTGCATGTGGGTTTAAGCACACATGAGCATTTCACATCGCACTCCAGAATCTGAACCTGGAGGGTAGTTAAAATTATTCTCCATGTCTTAGTGTTTGCTTCCATCCAGTGGATAAAGTATAAATTGCACATGCACATGAGATTAAAGGTCCATTGATGCAATAATCATTGAAGATTGAAGACTTTCTTTATAGCCTGCGAGTATATATATATATATATATATATATATATATATATATATATATATATATATATATATATATATACACACTATATTGCCAAAAGTATTGGGACACTCCAAATCATTGAATTCAGGTGTTCCAATCACTTCCATGGCCACAGGTGTATAAAATCAAGCACCTAGGCATGCAGGCTGCTTCTACAAACATTTGTGAAAGAATGGGTCGCTCTCAGGAGCTCAGTGAATTCAAGCGTCGTACCGTGATAGGTTGCCATCTGTTGCAATAAGTCCATTCATGAAATTTCCTCACTACTAAATATTCCACGGTCAACTGAAGCAATTGGGAACAACAGCAACTCAGCCACAAAGTGATAGGCCACGTAAAATCACAGAGCAGGCTCAGCACATGCTGAGGCTCACAGTACGCAGAAGTCGCCAACTTTCTGCAGATTCCTGTTGGAAGTCTCAGAAGCATAGACCAGGAGACTTTGGGATCTCTTGAAGCAGAAATTACTCTTTATTGAGAAACACGCTGTGCGTCGCTGTGGTCATCCAAAATCTGACTAAGGCAGTGACTTGGTAGTTCATATACATTCAAGGGGGAGGGATACATAGAGTAGAGGTGTGGACAATCTAAACAAAGGATGCAAATGCAGTACAGGAATCAGATCATTCCCTACATTTCCCAGCCATGATCTAATCAGCATAACTGTGTCATTCAAATGCATAGGTGCTAATCCAATCAGTCTGGCAGTATCACCTTTACCTTTACATTATCATAGAGACAAAAGCACATCTGTATCTTGAGCTGGTCATGCCACATGGTCAGGAAGTGCATGAGACAAAAGGTTAGTGTCTCAGACACCTGGTCTGCCTGCCTTGACACAATATACATAAAGTTTTCAGTTCATATACTATTACATTGGAACCTAGATATAACATAGAACAAATTTGTAATCCCACAGTTCCCCCTTTGAGAGTTCTAATAACTGTCACAAAATACAAATTTAGACCTTCTTAAATCCCTTCTATAACATATGTTAACAAACATAAGTCCCATCTTCCAGTCATGCAACTTGTAACAGTTACAGGCACATACATCTTATTCTGTGTCGTGTCCAACATTTACATAAGTGTTGTTCTTTAACTTGAGTATTCTGTTGACACACATATACAACGCAGGGTGGTAACATGTTGTATAAACTACATGATGACACAGAAAACCATGTAGCATAAGCGTGGAAGTCCTAAAAGTCCATGGCGCCTGAATATCTGTGGAGTCTGTTCCCGGTAGAGTCCATTTCCATGTTTGTCCAAGATGATTCTTTGTCGTTGTGCAACTCCGAGTTGCTCAGATGACTCTGTCATCATGAAGGTTGTTCATGGTCATCTGAGGTGATGCTTTACACCAGGTGCTGCTTGAGACGTCATGGCATATACACATACCTGCACACAAGAAAACAAAGAGACAGCAGACCAGCAGTATTCATGCAGAGACTTTAGTATGTTAGACCTCTGATGATCGTATAGTTTTTGTGTCTAACTCTGATCATCATAAACTTCTAGTGATCGTATAGTGGTTTTGTTCTTCTTTTTCTTAACCTAGTCTTAATCAATTTGACACCTATAGACCAGTAAGGTGGGGATAAACTGAGAGAGGGGGAAACCTATGAGGAAGTCTTCACCACAGGGTTAGCCCCCGAGGCCTTATGCACTTCGGTTCTTCCCTGGGCTCCTCACTGGTCTGTGTGTCCTATTCTCTCCCTGTAGTTAATTTCCAAATTTAAGGTGCTACATCTCCATCTTCCATTGAAACATCAGTCATAGCAGACATCATAACCCATAGAGGATGGATAAGTGAATGGAGTGTGCTGTAGCATAACATTTAAGGCTGTGAGTGTACTTATCTAGTGTCCCCAAATGGTGGAAGTGACAGTCAACTTTTGTTCAGAATGAGTCTTTCAGCTTTCTTGTAAATGACTGGGGAAATTAAGCACTCACAGCCCAAATGGTTAGCATGTCAGCAAGCTGCTGCTCCAAGAGTTTGGAGAAGAGGGGAGGGCCAGTTTCAATGTAGCAAGTAGACCGAGTAGGAGCTGAGTAAAGCTGTTCATTTCTTTTAATGTCTTTTTGTTTTTCCTACACTCTTTCATCCAATGTCCAGGTTTACCACAGTAATGACTCTCTCTTCTCTCTTAGGACATTTACGTTTCTGTCGATTCTCTGTGTTGACCTTAAAGGATGCTGCTGCAATTTTTACTCTTGTCTTGACATCAGAGTCTCTTTCCCAAACAGCTAACCTATTAAAGTTGTTTTGCAGAGTTCCATTGGACCATGTGAGGTCTAAGAAAGGCAATGCATTTCTGTATTCTGATGAGAGCCCATCAAACCACATGCGGACCAGTGGTCCATTATCCTCTAACACCTTCTCTGGAGTGTCAGCTATTCTACTGTATGCTGCAGCTAACTGACAAAATCTTTCAGTGTACTCACTTACAGTTTCATCCTTCGTCTGTACACAACTAGTGATCTTTGACCAGTCTACCTTTTGGTCCAACAAGGTTCTGTAACACTCTCAGAACTCCTTCTCTCAATTCACCTTTGCTGGAATGCTGAAACTCAGAACTATTTACAGCACTTTCAAAATCATTAAATTCTGACTCTTTCAGGATTTGTGACATTAGCTGGGTGACGTCAGCTAGGGACATATCATAGAGCTTCATTTTTCTGGACAACTCTGTCCTAAACTCAGAAAAGTTTCTATGCACTGATGGCAAATTCTCAGCAATTCTTTCTATGTCTTCAGGACCTATAGTGGTACTGACTGCTTGTAATTGCAGTATGGGGGTTACAGATGTAACTGTGTCAACCCCTTTTGCCCTACTCTGAGCCTTTTGTCTTGCTCCACACACTTCAACTGCATTTACATCTTTATCCATGAATCCAGTATTGCTATTGCCCTCTAGTCTACAGAAAGACTGTATGTCAGGATAGCTTTCATCTGACTGTTGGACTTTTGAGTCACATTTGGTTGAGGCTTTGTTAAGGCCCAACTTCTGAGTGAGATGAGACACTCGACTGTGCAACTGTTTGTTCTGCTCTTCTAACTTAGCAATACGTTGGATTTGTTCTTTTGCAATGGATAGAGTAAATTCTCTGTGGCAGCAGATAATGCCCTTCATATTTTTCTTCCGAATACAAGCACCAAGTACCTTTTTGCATTCTTCAATAGACCAAACTTTTTCTGGATGAATCCCAAATTTCTTTGTCAAATCCAATCTGACTGACTCAGTCACAATTGAGTCCATGTGCTTTCCTAACAATGATTTGAACTCACTATCTGTCCATAAAGGAGTAGCTAGTCCACCTTTCTCAGTTGTTGGAATAAGTCTAGCGTTCTTTCTCAACATTTTGTAATGTCTTTCTGGCACAACAATACACTTCAACACTTCCCTGACAGAGCAGAGGTTATCCTAGTTAATACACATCGTAATGTATTCAACCTTCTCTGGTGAGCAGAGTAGAACCAACTTGCTAACACACTGTAACAATTGTAACCTTCCCTGAATTAACAGAGGATGAACCTTCTTCTCTAGCAAAGTAGAGGATGGCTATTCTGTTAACACACCACCTTCTCTGATTAACAGAGGATAAACAACCTTCCCTTATAAAGCAGAGGATAAAACTTCCCTAACTTTACAGAGGATAAACCAATATTAGCACGTGATGCCAATCTTGCCTGAACAGAGGTTACCAATATTAGCATTTAATGCTAATCTTCCCTGCCTGAACAGAGGATAAACTTCATCTCTAAAAGAACATTTTTAGAGGATAACTTAGTTGTCTGTTACCAACTGTCTGTTAACTCTTCTCTGATGGCGCAGAGGATAACAACTTTGTACTGGTCTTAATGGTTCTTTTGGATAGAGTATTGCTCACCAACCCTTGGGTATACAGGAAAATTCAGCCTGGATCTTCTTTTGGATCAGATCTCTGTTGTGCTTGAAGTTCCAATCTGGATTGAGGTGAGAAGCTCTATCCGGGTCACGGCACCAAAACTGTTGGAAATCTCAGAAGCATAGACCAGGAGACTTTGGGATCTCTTGAAGCAGAAGTTACTCTTTATTGAGAAACACGCTGTGCGTCGCTGTGGTCATCCAAAATCTGACTAAGGCAGTGACTTGGTAGTTCATATACATTCAAGGGGGAGGGATACATAGAGTAGAGGTGTGGACAATCTAAACAAAGGATGCAAATGCAGTACAGGAATCAGATCATTCCCTACATTTCCCAGCCATGATCTAATCAGCATAACTGTGTCATTCAAATGCATAGGTGCTAATCCAATCAGTCTGGCAGTATCACCTTTACCTTTACATTATCATAGAGACAAAAGCACATCTGTATCTTGAGCTGGTCATGCCACATGGTCAGGAAGTGCATGAGACAAAAGGTTAGTGTCTCAGACACCTGGTCTGCCTGCCTTGACACAATATACATAAAGTTTTCAGTTCATATACTATTACATTGGAACCTAGATATAACATAGAACAAATTTGTAATCCCACATTCCATAGCTACAGAACTCCAAACTTTGTGTGGCCTTCAGATTAGCTCAAGAACAGTGCATAGAGAGCTTCATGGAATGGGTTTCCATGGCCGAGCAGCTGCATCCAAGCCTTACGTCACCAAGTGCAATGCAAAGCATCGGATGCAGTGGCACTGGACTCTAGAGCAGTGGAGACGTGTTCTATGGAGTGACGAATTGCGCTTCTCTGTCTGTCAATCCAATGGATGAGTCTGGGTTTGGCGGTTGCCAGGAGAATGGTACTTGCCTGACTGCATTGTGCCAAGTGTAAAGTTTGGTGGAGGGGGATTATGGTGTGGGGTTGTTTTTCAGGGGTTGGGCTTGGCCCCTTAGTTCCAGTGAAAGGAACTCTTAATGCTTCTGCATACCAAGACATGTTGGACAATTTCATGCTCCCAACTTTGTGGGAACAGTTTGGGGATGGCCCCTTCCTGTTCCAACATGACTGCGCACCAGTGCACAAAGCAAGGTCCATAAAGACATGGATGAGCGAGTTTGGTGTGGAGGAACTTGACTGGCCTGCACAGAGTCCTGACCTCAACCCGATAGAACACCTTTGGAATGAATTAGAGCTGAGACTGCGAGCCAGGCCTTCTCGCCAACATCACTGCCTGAACTCACAAATGTGCTTCTTGAAGAATGGTCAAAAATTCCTATAAACACACTTGGGTGGGCCAACTCCATATTAAACCCTATGGATTAAGAATGGGATGTCATTAAAGTTCATGTGCACGTAAAGGCAGGCGACCCTTTTGGCAATATAGTGTATATATATATATATATATATATATATATATATATATAAACAGTATGAATATGTCTATTACATTAATATTGCATAAATCAATTTTTTAAATAAATTTTAATTGATTTCACATTGACACTTGCACACTGTAGGCCTATTTGTTTTTAAAGGTGCCCTAGAACCAGTTTTAATAAGATGTAATATAAGTCTAAGGTGTCCCCTGAACGTGTCTGTAAAGTTTCAGCTCAAAATAGCCCATAGATTTTTTTTAATTAATTTTTTTAACTGCCTATTTTGAGTCATAATTATATATGCACCAATTCAGTTCGTGGCCCCTTTAAATCTCGCGCTAGTTTGGGGATGGCCCCTTCCTGTTCCAACATGACTGCGCACCAGTGCACAAAGCAAGGTCCATAAAGACATGGATGAGCGAGTTTGGTGTGGAGGAACTTGACTGGCCTGCACAGAGTCCTGACCTCAACCCGATAGAACACCTTTGGAATGAATTAGAGCTGAGACTGCGAGCCAGGCCTTCTCGCCAACATCACTGCCTGAACTCACAAATGTGCTTCTTGAAGAATGGTCAAAAATTCCTATAAACACACTTGGGTGGGCCAACTCCATATTAAACCCTATGGATTAAGAATGGGATGTCATTAAAGTTCATGTGCACGTAAAGGCAGGCGACCCTTTTGGCAATATAGTGTATATATATATATATATATATATATATATATATATATATATATATATAAACAGTATGAATATGTCTATTACATTAATATTGCATAAATCAATTTTTTAAATAAATTTTAATTGATTTCACATTGACACTTGCACACTGTAGGCCTATTTGTTTTTAAAGGTGCCCTAGAACCAGTTTTAATAAGATGTAATATAAGTCTAAGGTGTCCCCTGAATGTGTCTGTAAAGTTTCAGCTCAAAATAGCCCATAGATTTTTTTTAATTAATTTTTTTTAACTGCCTATTTTGAGTCCATAATTATATATGCACCAATTCAGTGCGTGGCCCCTTTAAATCTCGCGCTCCCCCGCCCCGAGCTTGCGGACTGCCTTAACCAGCATAAACAAAGTTCACACAGCTAATATAACCCTCAAAATGGATCTTTACAAACTGTTCGTCATTCATGCTGCATGCATGCATCGATTCCTGTGAGTATAGTATTTGTTTGGATGTTTACATTTGATTCTGAATGAGATTGAGGCTGTGCTCCGTGGCTAACAGGCTAAAGTTAACATTACACACTGTTGGAGAGATTTATAAAGAATGAAGTTGTGTTTATGAATTATACAGTCTGCAAGTGTTTAATAATGAAAATAGCGACGGCTCTCTTATCTCCGTGAATGACAGTAAGAAATGATAGAAACTTTAACCACATTTAACAGTACATTAGCAACATGCTAATGAAACATTTAGAAAGACAATTTAAAAATATCACTAAAAATATCATGATATCATGGATCATGTCAGTTATTATTGCTCCATCTGCCATTTTTCGCTATTGTCCTTGCTTGCTTACCTAGTCTGATGATTCAGCTGTGCACATCCAGACGTTTTGCCCTTGTGTAATGCCTTGAACATGGGCTGGCATATGCAAATATTGGGGGTGTACATATTAATGATCCCGACTGTTACGTAACAGTCGGTGTTATGTTGAGATTCGCCTGTTTTTCAGAGGTCTTTTAAACAAATGAGATTTACATAAGAAGGAGGAAACAATGGTGTTTGAGACTCATTTCCATGTACTGAACTCTTGTTATTCATCTATGCCGAGGTAAATTCAATTTTTCATTCGATGGCACCTTTAAGGTGGAAAACCATGTAGTGAACAGCACATTCCAGGGCCCAGTTTATGGCCGGGCCCCTCTCTGTCCGTAACAGCGGACAAAGGTTTGCTACATTTTGATTTGATCTTGGTGGACTAACACAAACAAACTGTCCAACACCATCAGATAAAGATGTAAAGGACAACATCCAGACACCTCTTTATAGGGCAAGAAGAAGACCTCTTGTACCAAGCATGAGAAGGACAGGTCTTCTCATTGGTCCACATGGAGTTTCTGCCCTTCACCCATCTAGAGACTAGGTTGGCTAGAGACCATAAGGTCCTCAGGACCTTAGCAGCAATGTGTGAAACAGAGAGAGATCACAAAGACCAATCCAAATCCATTTAAAACTATGTTTGAAAACCTTAGAACTGATGCAAACTACACATCCATCTCATACTTATTCACAGAAATAAGTAATTCTCAGTGACAGCTATTTGTAGTCCAACATCTGAAACAAATTCAGCTGTTAATGTACAATTGAATGACAGTTCAATCTTTTTCCATCATGTTTAGTCTCTATTTGTTTATAATATTGCCAAAGGTATTCTGATGGTGGTTTGGAAAGTGAGAAATGCATTGGTATAACTTTAAAGACACTGTAAAGATTTCCAACTTTGTGCTTTATGCAAATTAGTTCCACAGGGGAAAGAAGGGTGGGCCACACTTTGTGTGTCCTGTCTGATGCCAGCAGCCAATCACAGCACTCGAATGGAGAAGCATTCAAGGTTAAGCTCAGGAGAGCAAACCTTCACTCCAAGGTACCTTTGTCTGCGTGTTCCAGATTGTTAAGGACCTTCTGCACCTACGCCAGGGCCTCATCTGCGTGTTCCAGATTTTAGGACCCTTTGGTGCTCCAGGAGATCAGCATCCCACAGAGCTTTGTGTTCAAGACTGTTGAAACAGATTCCGGCTCCTCTCCCCAATGCATTGTCACCCAGCACAGCCAGTGGAAGACGTCACCGTCATCAGGACTCAACCACGTGGAACGTAAATATCACTTAACCAAACCTCTTTCCAGAGACCTTGGCATTGTTGTATAACATCAGTATAAAATTTCCTAATTCCCATTAGATGTAATATAGCTGATGTTAGTTAATAACAAATAATCTCTCGTTTATTTGTTTGGTGCATACATAATAATAAGGTTCTCCACCTTATTATTTTCAGAGAAACAGTTTATCTTTCCATAAGATAACGTAATTCTTCCATAGCCACACCCAACTTAATCACTTGTATTCTATGTATCTTATGCACTTTATTCCTTTATCGTTCATGGTATTCATTTAGTAGTTGTGTTAGTTATTCTTGTTTATCTTTTTGTTAATAAAATGTATTTTATTACACTTGTGTCTTCCTTGTGCTGATAATACAGAAGATGTTCTACAAGTTAGCAATATCACCAATCTTTCAAATAAATCAGCTGACCACTTTACGTTAACTCTAAATGAATGAAAAGCCCCTGTTGAGAGTGTTCTCATACCGCCAAGGTAAAATAACTTGACTGGTGCCCTGAACTGGGGGGGAAGTGGTCATCTGATGTACTCATAACCACACCTTAAGAGACGTGTGATCCAAAAATCACAACGTCAGCGGTGACGTGAGTACCAATCCCTATTTTACTTTGCGTCCTTGGATGGACAAAGTAAAAATCATTACAACCAGTTATTTATATGGACTGTAAAAACGATCCCACTTCATTTTTCACGACGTCATGCCTGTCTTGAAGATAATTATTCCTTCTTAACAGGTTTCCAGGGACGTGCACAGGAATTTTGAGGGGCAGTTGCTCTGACCTAAAAAAAGGGCACTCCCTTTTTCAACGGCCCGTCGTCAATTATTCCTTACTTGAATCACAGCTTAAATAGTGTTTTGACATCGACAACCCAAGTGCATTTTACCTCAAACTTGCGTCTAGTTAACTTTCTAAAGTAGCAATCGCTTCTCAGGTCGACATTAACACACTGACAAAATTATATTCAGAATTAAAAATATTTTTATACCACTTTTTAATGTGTGATTGTGTAAAGGTTTTCACAAGATACCAACCTTTCGCGAACTTGCTTCCGCTTCCAACACTCGTTCTCATGGAGGCGCGGTGTGCACGGAGGGGAGGGGCTGTGCGCGCGCGAGTATGTGAGAGAGACGCGTGAGTGAGAGACGCAGGGAAATGAAATGCAGCTGAACGTTTGCTCTATGAAAGACATTGACAAAGACGAAAACTAATGACATTTAATCTATAATTTTATTTTATTTTAGTTAGTTTTGCCAAACACACGTTACAGTTTTGGTTAGTTATCGTTTTTTTGTAATGCCTCGTTTTTATTTTTATTTCAGTTAACGACGATGTTTTTTCCCACCTAGTTTTCGTTCGTTTTCGTTAACGATTATAACCTTACTCACCTTTCCGACACCTTTCTTACTCACCCGACAACCGCGACAATCTCCTCCTAGTGCCGCTCATGCAGGCTCAACTCAGGTGCCGGTCGCGTGCAGCGCTGCAGCCACGTACACAGAGTTTGCCCTTCCCCTACTGACTTTCACTTTCGGACGGGTGCCCGAATATGGAAGTGAATGAGGCTTTGCGATTTTTTTTTTTTTTATCTAGGCCTACGTGAAATTCTGCATCCATTGTACGATTTTTTTTATTTATTTTTTTCCACCTCGGAAGGGCAACGTGAGTCGAGAAGGGCATATGGGCAGTTGCCCGAGCAACCTGAGCAACCCCCCTGTGCACGTCCCTGCAGGTTTCAAACAAATCAAGAAGTTTTAATGTACCTCAGTGTCCATATCCTTAAATATTAAACACATGTGCCATAAAATCCCAGATTTATTTGAAAATTTACACTTTTCTTTTAGTCATTCATTCCAAACACAAATTCCATGTGACTAATAATTCCATATTAAAACTCCTTCCAGCAGCAGACAAGGAAAAATTCACACACACACACAACAAAAAAGGAGGGGGGGAGGGGTTCAATATCGAAAGTAGCAGTCAGTAAGGAGCAGTCAATATCTGCTGTGGCCACCAGCTGCTTTAAGTTCTACAGCGCATCTCATCTGCACCAGATTTGGCAGTTCTTGCTAAGAGATGCCCCACTCTTCCACCAAGGCATTTGCAAGTTCTCAAACACATCTGGGGGGACATATGATTACACGTGGTTTGGCACTGCAAGGGCAATCAGCTGTCCTGCAAGCATCAAAAATATTGTGTAAACCCTATATCCAATAAAGAATGTAAAGCTATTTGGATTTGCCATAATTTACATACTTATTTTTAAAATAATATATATATATATATATATATATATATATATATATATATATATATATATATGCAAGAAATAGTTTATAGTTTTCACCCACTATAACATTATAATATTGATTGTATAGTTACAATAGCACCTGTCAGCAAGCAAAAAGCTTTGACAATGAAGCAAAGCAAAAAGGTTGCCTGGTCTGAAAAAAATATGTTTATTTTTAGATCGGTGGATAGCAGGTGCATGTGTGTCATTTACCTGGTTTAGAAACTGCAGCAGGACACACTATGGAAAGAAGGCAGGCCGGCCGGCTGAGGCAGTTTTATGCAATATTGGCAATGTTCTGGCATTCATGTGGATGTTACTCTGACATGTACCACCTACCTAAAGATTGTTGCAGACCACATAGCACATACTTGCCTGGAAAATCCAGCCTCACCACTGTACCAGCGGATGAGTCTGGTCGGCCATTGAATCAATTCGATTTCTAGGGTGGAGCAAATCCGAGCAAACAGGAAGCGGAGTAAACCAATCAGAGAAGGGCGGATATGAATAAGTGTGAAATGTTAGCGTTAGCAAAGTGACAAGAGAGTCAACAGCGAAAAGAAAAGTAAATAATTAATCTGTTTTTGGTCATTTAAAACTGAATTCACTGCTGAATAGAACAAACTCTCAGGTCTCCCATGCGCAATCTTTGTTGATATTGAAGGGACTTTCGCCGCACTAGAGTGACGCTGTTTGCGTCACTGAAATAAATGAATCTGATTGCACATTACGGTTTGTAGTTGACTCGAATCGCGACGGAGGGCGGACTGACCAGACTGATATATCTTGTAGAAGATATATCAGTCTGGCCTTGCCAGGCAAAGCATGTACACCCCTTCATGGCAATGGTGTTACCTGATGGCAGTGGCCTCTTTCAGCTGGATAATGCACCCTGAATGGTTCAGGAAAGGTTTGAGGAACGTGACAAAGTGTTTAAGATGTTGCCTTGGCCTCCAAATTCCACAGATCTCAATACAACTGAGCTCCTATGAGATGTGCTGGATGAACAAATCAAAACTTGCAGGGCTTAAAGCATCTGCTGCTAATGCCGCATTGCCAGATACCACAGGACACTTTCAGAGGTCTTGTGGAGTCCAATGCATCAGAGCTGTTTTGGCAACACAATGGGGGCCTACGTGATATTATTAGGCAGACAGAGGCTAATCTATATAGCCTGTACACACACATAAATAAATAAATAATTTTACTAAAAAAATAAGAAATATTTTATTTGTTTATCTGCAAGTCATTTGACCATTGCCTGCATGTCATGTGACCAACATCAGAGAACTGTGTATATGCGAATATACTGGTAAATTACGTTATTACTTAAAACCACTTTTACTTGAAATACCAGAGGGTACTTCAAGTAAAAACTTTAGGTCAAAGGGGATCGGCTGATAAATGAGCATGGGAATCCTTTTAATAGAGCATTAAATGAACATTAGAGGGCAGCAGTGAGTGCATTCCCACTCTCTTTTCTTTCTGTCATTATGTGGTGAACTAATTTTTTATCAAGTGATTATCTGCTAAAAATATTGAATCTGTGCACATCATTTTCATTTTATTATTTAAGTTTGAATTTGTTGTCATACTTTGTTTTATAAAAAAAATTACAAATTTTCCCCATGTGGTCAGATCGAATACTTTTTCAGATTGGGTGTTACAAATGGCCTTTGCTATGAACTGTATGCACTGTATTTATTATTAAAGAATATTTCTGACAAGACAACTCACCGTGTTCTCCGTCACGTTTGTTCTGTTGTCAAATTTGCACAAAATTGCATGTTTCACTTGTTCAAGTCTTTGCATTGATTGATGCATTGACATTACATGCCCATATTCTGTCTTTATGTTGCTACAATTTGTAACAACATGCACATAAAGGAAACAATGTTGTCACATAATACAGACAAATGAGAAACATTTTACGTGTATCTTTTGGTCATTTGTTTGTGATTTAATAAAGAAATCGGAAAAATGAAAAAAACTGCACCTTTTTCGTTTTTCATTTATTTTTTTTCAAACTAATATAAAACTAATATTCGGCTTGATTTTTCGTTCAGTGGTAGAAAATGAATAAACAACAATTTTAATATTTGATCTCTACATGTGGGCGGGAATGAAACACCCCTTTCCGCTGATTGGTCGACCAAACATTAAACCGAGCCGTCTTCAGGGCTGCGTTGACAAAACGTTGCAAAACGTTTTTTAAATGGAAATGGTGGTGCGTTGAACACCCTGTTCTGATGACGCAAGAGCTGCAGCTATGGCAGCTGAGAATGCCATTATTTGTGTTCCTTTTCAAGAATTTTCGGAGCCTGATGAAATACGTGTTTAATACATAGACTGTAAAAAAATATGAACGTAGCGTCCGTGACGTCACCCATAGAGTTCTGAACAGCAGTTTTGACGCGTAAATGAGGCCGCGGCCATCTTAGCTGCGCGTCACCGCACGTCACTCCCGGATAACTGAAAATGGGCAAAGAGGCGGGGAGGTGGTTTGAGCTGATATGACTGGTTGCTGAAACCACGCCCGCCTAGCTCGACGTGACCATGTTAGCAGCAAAGGAGCTATCTATCTATCTTAGATACGATCTAAAATATTAATGAAGATAAGTTTTATCATCAGAACGTTCTAAAGGTTTAAGATATAGATCCTCCAACACCAGTAGTGTTGGTTGTGCAAATAACAACATGGAAAATCAAATGGGACTTCATACCTTTATAATGAAATAGAGATCGCGAGATGAATCCAATCTGTGGCACTTGGGTAAAATATGAGTGTCCATTGCAAAACAAAAAAACATCACATTTCTTCTGAATGATCTGCTCTCTGTCATCGTTCTTCAAGAAAGGATGCAATCTGAGCAGCGTTTATGTTGTAAAACTGTATACGATCGTATCTAACAAACAAATGAACCTGTGTCCAATGTATATTTTTTTCAAAATAGTGCAGCAGTTTTAGTTATAATATCCAAGCAGTGCTGTCGGATTTTGATATCCTCCCGCCATTGTCATTGTAGTAAATCTCACAATCAAAACTTTCAGCCAATGCCACGATCCAACACCGTGTGTTCTCTGTCTCTTCCCCATGCATGCACATCTACACAGACACACATCAGTCTCGAATATTATGCAGCAAGCCATATTTTATAATTGTATAAAATAATCGAGCACAAATACGGCTGAGATGCCAAATTCAGCGGCAGCTGAGGTAACATGACGGCTCACAGACAGCAGCGCAATCTACCTGTCACTCAAGTGACCACGCCCTTAATTATGCAGAACTTTAAGGCTTAATATAATTTAAACGGATAAGTTATAAAAAAATTCACCCCCCTCAGAGTTGTCATGAAGGGCAAATATAACAGTATAGACCAAAACCACAATTTGAACCAACTTGTAAACATGTTTTTTTCTGCTATAAACTTGGCCAATTTAACATGGGACTCTATGAGATTCTGCTCTCTTTTGGAGCCTGTCCCTAGCGGCCAGTCGATGAATTGCAGTTTAAGTTACTTCCGTATTGGCTTCACGAGAGAAAGGGGGAGGTTGCCGCTTGGTTTAATACTGCAAAATACGCTCGATGTTACAGTCACTGCCCTTGCCGTCCAGAATAAAACAGAACATCCCAATCGAGTGAAGGGATTTGTGGAAACTTCTAATTATTGTGATATAACATTTGCCTTGCATTTCAGCATGAAAAGACAAACATTTAAGGTGAAGGATAATCCACTTCTTACCTCCGAGACTGTTGATCTATATTATTTTTATTGTGAGTATTAGGCTTATCATTATTGCTGATCACTGTTGTTGTGCTATGATATTGTAACATTTACCATTATATAATCAGGAGTATAGAAAAGTTTATTAAAATGTCACTTCACAATACAATAGCAAAATATATAAGTATTTTTATGTTACATTAATACCCATTGTGCGAGCTGTCTCTTTAATACTGCGTGGTTTATATACATCTTGCCGCTGATTGGGCTGACATTTATGACACACCCACTAAACAAGAGAAAACGTATCTCAAACCCGTTGCACACCGTTTCCAGGAAACGTAGTTAAACCCGGAAAACGTAGCAAAACGTTGCGCACCGGTTTGAGCTTGAATTTGCCCCAGTTCTTCCGCAGTTCCGCGCAGCAGAATAACAATCCACTGCTATGGATTCATAACGCGTTTATTGCAACTACATTTAACTCTCGTCAAACAGCCAGACTAACGAATGGCTTGACACATACCATACAGAGGCAGAGCATAGACAAGGCTTTTTTCTGTGTGTCCATAAATTCGGCAACCTACGCGTATTTATCTCAGAAATATTATTATTAAACTAGTTTATCTCAGAAGTAATAATTTACTTAGCACCTGCACTCACAGCTACCTAATAGCAAACACCGTTGGCACACTGCCTGTTTTATTATTGTTGACCCCACGACTCACTGGACAGCACAGAGATATGGTAGTGAATCCCAGACCAGTATCAATTTAAGTCATCATACAGAAGTCATAACTTTTTTATAGTCAATAATACGCTGAGATATGGACAATGGAGGAACTTAAAATATATCACAGATATGAAAAGAAATGACATCGTATCGTAGTTTATGTTCACAGCACATCTAGTTCTATTATGATTTTTATTCATACATTACACAGATGGATATCATAATGTCGTTATCCCACAGAATGGCTGTTTCAAATATGAATTTGACGTCATGATTTTAAAATGAACACGTTTGAGTATGAATAAAACCCTGAAATAAGACTTTGAACAATAAACCAGAGATGAAGGGTTTTCATATTTAATGCCATCTACCAGAGTCAGAAATTAACTTTCCCATGTGAAGCAAATGATTTTCAGGGTTTTTTATTTTCTTTTACCTTTCTGTAGGATTTCTTTCCTAATCTTATTAAATATGTATGCTATTAAAGATAGCATGTTAAATTCTTAAATTTAGTCAAATAAATTTAAATAAATAAATATGACACTATAGGCTGTTACCAATTAAATCAGTATTAACCAAGTGCATGAAGTTGCTTTCAGATGTAGCTATTTACAGTAAATACATTTACATAGCATTAAAACTGTATAATATAATGAGATTAATATTTTAAACAACATTTTTAATACAGAAATATGAAATGACAAAATGAAATGATACCTGGATTATGAAAGTAATATCACCACTAGGTGGCGGTAAGTCATTGTGTTAAGGAAGGAGTCATTTATGTATTCATAGATTCGTTCAAAACGCTGATTAATTCAGGAATAAAATCAAGATGTTTTCTATATTAATTGGTGATTGAATCATCGTCTATATTAATGGGTCGTTCAAAGACTCTTATTCATTCAGGAATGAAACAACTCTGGCTGCGTCCGAAACCGCCTACTCAATGAGTAGGTACTTAATTTCAATAAGTACTTACTTAACGAGCGCCAAAAGAGTAGGTACTTAACAGCCAAATCTCGTTGAGTATGCGAGATCCGAAAATAATCCGCCATGTTGAGGTTATCATGTGACCTACGACGTTATCACAAGCGCAACAACTTAAAAGAGTGACAGGTTTAATTCTTCTATCTGTTAATATCTTGATATTGATTAAACTGCTTATTTTGTGATCTTGTTGAAAAAACAGCTGCCAGTAATTTTGTAATTGTAGTAGGCTACAACTAATATATTTTGGGTTAATTTAAAGTTCTTATATTTTTATAATGCGAGTTTATTTTTTGTTACGAATACCCAAATTCGTGTGAATATGTTATTAATTTCTTTATTTTATATGCAAAAATGTCCATCCACAAGTCAAAAATCAATTTTTTTCCACATTTTCTTGTTGAATTAGCTCTAGTTCCATCCCTCAGGCTTACAAATAATAAATAAAATACTTTTATGCATTATGATGTATTCAAAATATTTAACCTTGTCATCATGCTTTATGTGTGTATATAATTTCAAACGATGATGTATACAAACACATTTTGGTTTTTTTTCATTATTATTGTTCATTGTTAAAGATACAACTGGTATTTTTCCTGATCTTGTATGTAATTATTGGTCCTGCAATAAAATAAAGATAAGTGACAGCTGCACTAACACCTCACAGCACCAGTAACTGAACCCTACCTAGTGCAGTTTTCCTCAGTGTTAGCAACGTCTGAAGCCAAAGAAGACATCAGCAGCTGCTCGAAGATCTTGCCTTTGAAGAAGACTGTTGATTTTATACTCAAAAAATGTAAGTAAAATCAACTTGAAATTAAGATTACCTCAGAATGAACTGCTTTGCTAGCACACCCCAACATTAACCATAAACCAAAACTTAATTATTACTTTTCATATTACTTCTTTAGTAAAACAAGCAAAATGTAATGTTTTGTTATATGACAGCTGTGCATGAACACACACGAGACAAATACAGCTGATGTGAATACATCTCCATTTACAGTCAATGAAAGCATGAAGTAATATACATTTACTGATAATAGCATAAAGTAAAGAATTAATAAAAGTAATAATGACAATAAATAAATAAATGCATGTACAAGTCAACAACACACGAAACAAAGCTTTATTCAAATGTATTGATCTAACAATCAGGTATTTACAGTCCTGCTGTCATCTCACACAGCTGTGCCAATTCTGCAGCTTTATTCTGATGAAGCAGCTGATGAACACCTTCATCCATCATGTCCCTCACTGCTGCTCTTCTCAATGGAGACATCGTTGATCCAGAGGATGAGGAAGATGATGATGATGGACCCCTGAACCCCACAACCTTAAAGCAGGAGTGGGAGAAGATGTGCAGGACAATATGGCTCTGCTGTGTCTGATCCAAACATCCATGTGCTCTCCATCAGCATGACTGAATAAACAGATTAAAACTTTTTACACTTCATTCATGTCAGCATTCAATTTCTTGCCATACTTCATTTCATATTTTTACAATTACATGATCATTTCTGTCGTAGCTTCATTACTTTTGTGGTGTGGTGGGTTAAACCACTGAGCTGGTCAGCAGAAGGTTTACTGGTTCGATCTCTGCAGCGTCTCCACCAGTGTGTGCTTGATCCAGACACTTTACTCCAGGTTACTACAGGTTGCTCCAACGGGATCATCCCTGTAATAAGAGCACAGTTAGTAACTTTGGATAACAGCATCTGCCAAATGTAAATTCGATTTTTTTTAAATCCTTTTTTGTTAGTGTTTCGAGCACAAACGCTAATTCAAGCTGTTTATTTCTTAAAGTTTACTTTTTCAAGGTACTACTATAATATAAATTCATACATACATTTCATACATATTTCTATTTGGGGGCATAAAGGGTTAATTCACCCAAACAAATAAATTCAGTCATTATTCACTCGCCTTCATGCTGTTCAATCCCTGTGTTCATTTTTTTGTTTTGTTTTCTGAACACAAAAGTTGATTTTGATCAAGTTTGTCCAGCTAGTTTCTACAATATCAGTCAATGGAGCCTGACTTCCAGAAGCTTCATGACATTATTTGATGATGCTTTTGAAGCTCCAGTGTATGAACTGAAACCAGCAGAACAATCTTGACCAAAATCACATCCTCACTGTCCTTTGGTCTTTGTCTAGATGCTCTCGCTGGCTCTGGACTCACTGAGGATGAAGAAATCACATCAACATCAGTCCAGATGAGGCAGCAAGGGCAGGAGGAGTGATGGAGGGTCTCATCCATGACACTGAACCATTCCCAGGATCTGCTGTGGTTCTCCATCCTTACTGCTCACACCAGTCTGAGGACATTCACATCCTACAATAATGCACAATCATAATACAAAAGCAGTCATTTTAACAGCACAATGTCATCTGATTTCTGTATTAGAAGTAACAAAATAATCTTACTTTATATTTTTGTTTCAGGTTTTCCTTTTTTTTTTCACAAATGCCACAGTCATCTTTCCTCACAGGTCCTGCTCCAACACAAAGCTCTGCAACAAATGCACAGACATCAAGAATCAGAAAAGTACTGTAATAACTCTGTTTGAAATTACAATAAAATAAAATAAACTACAACTATTCATTTCTGTCCCTGTAACATCAGACAAGATTCAAGTTTCCTCTGAGATTTATGTGCTCAAATCTACATTTACATGTTGATGTAGTTGAAGATTTGTTTTAACTCACTTTTTATCCAACACAAATGTTCCTTGTTTAATTAAAAGTACTAACGGACAAATAAAATAGATAACTTATGTCTGTCTAGTTAAGTGTACATTTGTTTATTTACATTACTTGCATTCATGTAATGTAAACAGTGTTGACAACAGTGAATTTTACATAATATCACACACATATCACTCATAGAACATAATCCATCACTCATAAGTCATAATACTTTATATATTCTTAATATTTTCCTGTCAGATGTTAAATAAACATTTAGTAAGCATCTTTAAGATGTATCCTCTTCGGAGAATTAAGTTATGTGTTTACTAGAGCTCCCTGTTATCTATACAAAATAAAACATGTTTTTACAGTAAAATCACAACTATACTGTCTAGCATCTTTACGCATTCAGCAGTTTACTCTACAGTAGTTCAACAAATGTGACTTTAACACAAGAACCGTGTTTTTGGTTTTCAATACTCACATTTGACAGCATCCGCGTCGCTTTTCTCCTCCGTGTTTGATATGACGTATCCTCTCCCGTGGCCTCGTGGGATAGAAAAGTATCCAGCGAGGAATACTTCAGAATCTGGGCGGAAGCAGTAGGCCATCCGGGAACTTCTCGACTACTTATTTATGATTACTTTTCTGGCATAATTATTCGCTCACCTACTGCTTTTCCCCTATTATATATTAGGTAAGTAGGTGGTTTCGGACGCACTTTAAGTAGGCGCACGGCCGAATCTCGCGAGAATTAGTACGTCACCCAGGTAATTTTCGCCTACTCTTTTTGCTTCTGACATACTTATTCGCTCGCCTACTGCTTTTCCCCTACTAAATAGTAGAGAAGTAGGCGGTTTCGGACGCAGCCTCTGTGTGCCTACTGCAAGTCAATCGCACAACGGTTCATTTCCGCCCACATGAAGAGATCAAATATTCAAGTTGTTTATTAATTTTCTACCCCTGAACAAAAAAACGAAAAATCAAGCCAATTTCTTGTTTTTTGTTTTGTTTGAAAAAAAAAAAAAAAAAGCAGAAAAGGTGCCGTTTTTCCGATTTCTATATTAAATCAAAAAACAAATGACCAAAAGATACACGGACCATTCATTGTATCATTTCTTATGCATGTTTGAACAGAAAATTGTCTTTATTTAAAATGTTTTATAAAATATATTGTTGTTAAATATTGTAGATATCTATCCGATCAAAATTCATGTGAAAACAGCAGAACATTACGTGTAGGGGTGCAGCTCTATTAACTATATAAGCTTCGCCCATAACTTCCGTCCTGTGGCTGCTGGTTTAGCGATGCTGGTCTGAAACTGCAGCTATCTGCCGCTGGATACTATTGGAGATACATTTATAGCACCACCAAGCTGTCATTTTGCTAAGACGGAACAGTCTGAAACAAGTTGAGCTGTCCGAGGTTCTGAAATGAACCACGCGCAATTGACTATGAGCAATATTGTATTTGATTACGGGAAACGTTTTTAACTGTGATATGTAAGATTACTCAAACGTGATACCTAGTGATGGGATCCGTAAGAAATTCGTATTTGGCTCATCTTAACGATTCCGTAAGAATACATTCCCAACCCTAATGATAGCAGAAACACATCCGTTATTTTGATTGAATATTCCGCTTCCTACCCTGCTAACACACGACGTAACCGTTACGTAACGTATTCGTACTTTTTGGTAATTTCGTGACTTACCAACAGACAACGTAACCACGACGTCATGTGCTCGTAATTCCATTACCATCCCATCACCAACTCACAACGTCGTCAGTACGTCCTCCTAACGTAACAAGATAACCAACAACGTCCCAGATAGGTACTCTATTCGTAATAACTTGGTAATTTCATGACTTACTGGCAACGTAGCTACAACGTCACTGGCCCGTAATTTCATTACCAGTAGGCTACATGTCCTAGTGTGTTCCGTGCGTTTTTAGTCTGCGACGTCATACCTCATAATTTAATTAACAAACTGCATTTCTTTAAAAGATTTTATTGCTTCGTGGTACGTTTGTGAGAAAATATAATTTTACAAAAAGGAACAAAAATTCATCCGTTTGCTATAAACAATTAATTATTTTGACTTTTAATAAAATTCATTTCTGGGAGACAAAAATCCTCCCTAAGAGGGAGACATCTCCGTTAATTCCATAAATTTGCTATGTGCAAAATAGGATAAAGACAAAACACACTTTTATGTATCAGACATCCAAGCTTTCACTATATTCTTAACCCACCTGCAACAGTTGTGTTGTGCTTTGCAAAAAAGCTCAGACTTACTCAATCCCTTATTATCTATATTATTTGTAAGTTATTTATGATAATCACAGGTAAGTGTCCAAGCACTGCTGGTCAAAGAACAAAGAGTTTTCTCCCATTTGTAAAATGCAGTATCATAAATTACAATTAAGACAAAACAAGTGCATAACTGTCCTTATGTATTATCTACAAGTAATCACATAATTATATCTATGGTTTCAAACCCATTAAACATTTAAACAAAACAAAACAAAGTCACTGATTTGTGATATGCAATGCTCAAAATGTCTAAATACTACAGCAGTATAGAAAATTATTAACTAATATGTATTAAAAAAGGACACTGGTGAAAAACACAACTAGAACAAATGAATACAAATATTTAAAGGACAATCATGGCACAAGAATAGAAATTATCCATTTATTATTATTCAATTATTCACAAAATCCTTGTCAGATGACAAGCATGCCAATGACAGCAGTGAAACATCTGTAATCAGAGCACTGAAAAAGAAAAAAGGAGACAAGTAAGTATGTTTTGCTTGACAGGCTGGAATATTTAGTTTAGTTACTCAGTTTAATGCACAGAAATAAGACTGTGTATGTTTAAATGACTTTCGTGTTGATCTTGATGCATTTCAATATTGAGTTCAATTTTATTTCTTATTTAGAAAAAAAAAAAGAAATATACAGGATTGCTCTCTTAACAAATTTCTTCTTTAATTAACATGTATATTAGATGGTGGGGGTTTGGAACAAATCTAAGTTTGTGTTTTTCATACAGTTGCAATCAAAATTATTCAACCTCCTTGACCTGCAAGATATTTTGCTGCAGAGAACAAAATTTTGTGAAACCAATCCAACAAAGGCATCAGTACACATTTCTAATACACATTTGAGTAATTTTGAGAACGCAGTTGATGAATAATGAAATCAAAATGGCTCTAAATGTTCATGTTCAAAATTATTCAACCCCTAAAAGTAAAATTTGGTGCAGAAGCTTTTATTCTTTAAAGCCACCAATAAACGTTGCTTGGAAGTGCTTAGAAGCCTTAAAATGTAACCTTAAACTTTCTAATATAATGAAACTATTTCTTCTCTATAACTTTTGTGAGAGCTCTGTTGACTTTACCATATTTGCTACTCAACTTTAGGACCTGCATGGTTATTTTATTAATAAGAATCACGGAAGCGCTGACAACAAGATTATGTATGTGTACAGCGCAATGCGATCTCCGACCTCTCTCTCTCTCTAGTGTGCATCAATTAAAGCAGCGTATTAATATAGAACGGTGATTAAACTGAATTGGAACTACTTGTGCATTAAACGGTTTTACTGCATACCTGCCAGCCAATCAGAATTCAATATCCAGACATTCCATGGAATATATATATATATTATTATTATTTTTTTTTTTTTAAAGAAGTAAAACATAAATATTTATACAAAGAAGTGTTTTAAAATTCTTAAAGGTGACCTAGAATTAAAAACTGAATTTACCTGGACATAGTTGAATAACAAGAGTTCAGTACATGGAAATGACATACAGTGAGTCTCAAACTCCATTGCTTCCTCCTCCTTATATAAATCTCATTTGTTTAAAAGACCTCCAAAGAACAGGCGAATCTCAACATAACACCGACTGTTACGTAACAGTCGGGGTGTACACCCCAATATTTGCATATGCCAGCCCATGTTCAAGGCATTACACAAGGGCAGCCAGTATTAACGTCTGGATCTGTGCACAGCTGAATCATTAGACTAGGTAAGCAAGCAAGAACAACAGCGAAAAATGGCAGATGGAGCGATAATAACTGACATGATCCATGATAACATGATATTTTTAGTGATATTTGTGAATTGTCTTTCTAAATGTTTCGTTAGCATGTTGCTAATGTACTGTTAAATGTGGTTAAAGTTACCATCGTTTATTACTGTATTCACGGAGACAAGAGCCGTCGCTATTTTCATTTTAAACACTTGCAGTCTGTATAATTCATAAAAAACTTCATTCTTTATAAATCTCTCCAACAGTGTGTAATTTTAGCTTTAGCCACGGAGCACTATCAAACTCATTCAGAATCAAATATAAACACCCAAATAAATACTATACTCACATGACCCGAAGCATGCATGCAGTATGCATGACAAACATCTTGTAAAGATCCATTTGAGGGTTATATTAGCTGTGTGAACTTTGTAAATGCACTGTATTATAGAGTTGCGAGCTCGATGGGCAGGGAGCACAAGATTTAAAGGGCCAGTAGCCCCTGAATCGGTGCACAGTTAATGATGCCCCAAAATAGACAGTTAAAAAAATTAATTTAAAAAAATCTATAGGGTATTTTGAGCTGAAACTTCACAGACACATTCAGGGGACACCTTAGACTTATATTACATCTTGTAAAAAAACGTTCGATGGCACCTTTAATGGTCTCCCATCCCTGATGAGTTTTTTTTTTTTTTTACTGTGCCCTCATGGTAAAGGTGACATGCCTCTACAATTTTTTTTTTATCAAACATCAGCAGACACCCATTATATAATGGTGCTACACAGTGTGTAATTTGTTTTTTCCATTCAGGGTTAGCTTGTGTTGACTAGTTTGCATGCATTTTGTGACACTGTACCATTTAAGCACATCTTAAAGTAAGTTTATTTATTTATATCTTTTTCTCACTCGATAATTATTTCAAATAAATGTTATAATTCATTTATTCATTAAAATAATAATAATAATACACACTACTGTATTCTCTGTCTCATTCAAAGTAGACAGAAATGTAGATCTAATGAGCCATAATTGACTAAATAAATAAAAATGGTGCTGCAAACATCAATAATAGCTTTAAGTTGTCATTGCTGACAACTGACCAAGGCGTAAGCAGGAATAATCCATGGCTAGCTGTGCATTAAAGGAAATCTATCTTAAAATGAAAAGCAATTTAATATACTGTTTAAATCCCCTATCCCTTTCTTTCTTTTATGGACCACAAAAAGAGAATTAAAAAAAAAATCTGCTGGATATGAAATTTTATGCATTTAATGAAAGTCCTGATATTGGCCTTTGGTCATGGTCCATAAGATAACTGTTATAACACCAGGGTGAGTAAATGATGACTTGCTTTATTATTTTTGGGTGATCTATCCCTTTAATGATTTGGATGCACTCTGCAGAGGGAACCAGCCTCTTTTTCATGTTGGTTGGTTCTTTGCCTTCATGTCATGCATTAAAAATCATTTATGCACAGCTAGCCATGGATAATCCCTTACTTTTACACAATTATATATTTCAGTCACTGCACACTTTTGTTTTTAATGTCATTGTACACATTAGAGGTGTAATAGTTCTCCGTTAAAAAATAAATAAATAAAAAATAAATCCCCAACCACTGTTCAGCAAAGCAGTTTCACTAATGTACGTTTCTGTCAATGTATGTGCTCCACATTCATTTCACATGAACAAATGTTAGTTTATAAATGTGTTGACATCACATTTCCTGTTGGTGTGCTACAGTTTAGCATGGCTCTCTCTTTTTTCATACTATGGAAGTCAACAGAGCAAAGAAACTTTGCTCTGAAAATACAAGAGTATTGTTTAAAACAACTTTTGAGGTGTGCAAATGACAGAATTTTAATTTTTACAACCTGCACAAATATAATTAATATAACAGTGGGGGTAGATCAGTGTTTATATCAACATCCTAAACTATAAAATGATGGTTTGTTTGTTTATTTGTGTTTAATGCCATATCAGCTTCTGTGGCTATTTTCATGGCCAACAAATAAATAAATTATATTAAATTTATTAAATTAAATTTGCAAATGTATATCACATTATGATATATAATGGTCAGAAAAAAAAAAAAAAAAAAAAAAAAAGATGTGCTAATGAAAATTCAGTTTCAATCTCTGACAGTAGATGATTCTTTGGAAGAGCATAAATGTATTTGTTTCCCTGGCTAGCCATTATGTGTATATAAACACTACTTTTTTAGGCATTCTTTGAAACTTTGTAATTTATTTGTAGCTTAATACAGAGTCGAGCATCACTGAATTTATTTGAAATATTAGTATACTGAGTCTATGAATTAGGTCTTAAAATGACAGTAGCATGGATATTAGACTTCTGTCTGTTTTTAATGTTAAACAAAAAAGAAGCTGCTATAAACTGAATAACATTTGTAACTTAAGGATTACTTTTTATTTAATTTATTAGGTGAAGATTATATGCAGTGTTATTTTACATTTGATTACCTGAAATACCTAAACGCACTGTTTAATTTCCATCCTTGCTCGAATGTTTATGTGTGCTATTGCTTGTAGTTTGTATATTTGTTCTTTTTTTCTTTATTTTTATTTGACATTAGTCCTTTTTCCCTGAGAATAGCACATATCAAACTGTGCCGAAATTGCAACCCTAAAAACATGATACAAACCAAACCATAATTCAAACCATTACACCCCTAATACAGTTATACCTTTTTATACCTACGAAAGAAGAGAAACATCTCAATGGTGGTCTGCAAATCCCCTCTATTCTCATTCACCAATATGGCCACCAGCTTACAGGAGCTCCTAAAATCAACATTTACATGACAGAGAAGTAATATTGGTAAGGTTAATCTGGTTAACTGTATGGCGGAACAACACAACATCAGCTATGAGATATGACAGTTCAGTACGTTTTAACAGAGGAGAAAGAGCAAAAAACATACCTGAAAGTGGAGTTTGTGGGAGAAAAGAACACTGGATCTATATAGATCATGGGGGCCTCCATACACAGACCAGTTGCCAAAAAGTGTCTGGATGATGGAGGGACCACAGCCAAACATCAGGACAAATTCTGCATGAGTCAGGTAAGCAGAATAAATTGCACTGTAAATAAACATTAATAAAACAAATGGTAAAATTAATAATAATTATTTATTAGTGTAATCCCTATAAATCAAAGCAATTTAATATGACATTATGACGCACTAATAGTGAAATATTCAAGAAAATATCCTTATTATATCAAAAGGCATTATTCTGAATAATATTCTCTATATTGCACATGAGTTTGTAATCTAATGAATTTAATTGCATACATTTAAATTTCTTTATAAGAATTATAAATTTATTATAAAACGAAATAAATTGCATATTCTGCATCTGCATATATATATATATATATATATATATATATATATATTTTTTTTTATATATATATATTTTTTAAAATGTATCTGTTGCTAACTGTAGGCTATGCACCGCGGTTGGTTGGTAAACTGAGCTACAACATATGGTCGGGTAGAACTGATCAAAATTAGTTCACTTTTAAAAATGTTACAATCCCACCAATGAAAAACATACTATCATAAAACCATAGGCCTACATTTCCACATATTATACTATGCTTACCTCTCAAGCATACAAGAGACTCACGGTCAGCGTGACTGGCTCTTCTTCATCCATTGGCTTATTGGCGACTCGCGGGCGTACATCGCCACCTATAGGGTTGCTCAGTTATATTTAACAAAGGGGGACTCTCAAACTGGGAAGAAAACATAGTATATATTTTTATATATATATATATGACTGTTATATTTTTGATAACACCATTGCTTTAAATATAGTATAGTAAAATACAAACCCGGCATTATATAAAAAAACATCTTTTTTGACGTTTATTGCTAAGTTAATGCAATGAGTCATTATATAAATGTATATAATTTTTTTTAAAAATGAAAATATATAAACTTTTCTCTTAATACTTAAATTCTTACTCGCGTGCTAAGCCCGCGAAACCGGGCAGCGGGCATATATAAGCCGGGGTCTGTGCCCACCGCGCGCACAGCCTGACTGCCCTTTGAGTGGACATCACCATCAGTGCGTTTTACTGAGGTAAATTACTTTATTACTTAACCAATTTAGTTAAATTACTTTGTATAAGGCCGACAATAAAAGTAAATGATATTTAAAACTATTCAGAAAAAAAGTAATAAAATGTAATTATAATAAGTTATTATAATAAACAGTCTGAGGGAATAGTTCGTTTTTCTGAGGGAAACCTTCACTAAAATAAATAGCGGCCGTTTTCATTCATGAAACCCATTAAATTGTAATAAAAAAGGGACTGTCTTTTTGGGAAAATGTGTAGTATATTTACCGAAAAAGACACACAGACAACGACTTTCGCCGTTAAATGCCGTTACAGCAAGGTGACGTCACCGCTTATGGAGCCAATCCGCTCCGTTTGAGAGACGCTCTTTCGTTTCAGTTATCTACTGTTAACGTTACTTAAAAAGAGTATAAGAGTATTTTTTTTAACCAATTATTCTTAATAATGTCTTCGTTATTCATATTTGTATGGAAAGTAGTGCGTTGTCACAGGTTTGACAGCGAGCGCGTGAGCTCCGTCTCTCTCTCTCTCTCTCTCTCACAAGCTGGCGCGTGCACCTAAAGAGGGAAGAGACATAAGAGACTCATAAGCCTTTACACCTGTGTGAAATCTTTTATTCCTCATTTTGTAACAACAAAAAATATAATAGAACATATTATTATTAATAATGATAATAATGTTATTCTCAAAAATGAAAAAGCATTTTAATGTGGCTTATTTGTAGTGGGCTGTAAGGTCTCATCAAATACATTGCTCTGTATTCTGCTCATTTTGATATTATCAGATTTTACACAATTCATCAGAGCCTTTAAAAACGTTGGGAATTTATACAATGAAAATAATTATTCTCTTCTCTCTTTTTTTTCAGTGTTGATTGCCCTCTGATTGTTGTAAGTGAAAATAGTAGAAGCCAACCTACATCTCTGATTTGCCAGTTTCATCATAACATACTAATTCCTCAATAATCACCGAAAACATTTTTATTTTTAAAGACATAAGACTCATATTCAGTCCTCTTTCTTTTCTTTTTCTTTCTTTCGCTTGTGTCTTCAGCAGCTACATAGACCCAAAGGCTCTTTTAAGAGCCACATCACGAGAGCGTCTTTGGCTTTGTAAGTATACATTTTGACTGACTGTCAAATAACTCAGTATTTGAGCTTAGATCAATTAAAGCAACATCATGCAGCATGTTAGTAATATCTTAAGACATTAAGGGGGTTGGTTCTTATTAATATATTTATTTATTTTTAAGTAAATGAGCATATAAATAAATAAACTAGCATCCAGCATCTCTGATTTGCCAGTTTCATCATAACATACTAATTCCTCAATAATCACCGATGAAACTGAAAACATTTTAATTTGTACAGACATAAGACTCATATTCAGTCCTCTTTCTTTTTTCTTTCGCTTGTGTCTTCAGCAGCTACATAGACCCAAAGGCTCTTTTAAGAGCCACATTACGAGAGCGTCTTTGGCTTTGTAAGTATACATTTTGACTGACTGTCAAATAACTCAGTATTTGAGCTTAGATCAATTAAAGCAACATCATGCAGCATGTTAGTAATATCTTAAGACATTAAGGGGGTTGGTTCTTATTAATATATTTATTTATTTTTAAGTAAATGAGCATATAAATAAATAAACTAGCATCCAGCATCTCTGATTTGCCAGTTTCATCATAACATACTAATTTCTCAATAATCACCAATGAAACTGAAAACATTTTCATTTGTACAGACATAAGACTCATATTCAGTCCTCTTTCTTTTCTTTTTCTTTCGCTTGTGTCTTCAGCAGCTACATAGACCCAAAGGCTCTTTTAAGAGCCACATCACGAGAGCGTCTTTGGCTTTGTAAGTACACATTTTGACTGACTGTCAAATAACTCAGTATTTGAGTTTAGATCAATTAAAGCAACATCATGCAGCATGTTAGTAATATCTTAAGACATTAAGGGGGTTGGTTCTTATTAATATATTTATTTATTTTTAAGTAAATGAGCATATAAATAAATAAACTAGCATCCAGCATCTCTGATTTGTTATGAGGTTTCATCATAACATACTAATTACATTTACTCATTTAGCAGACATTTTTATTCAAAGCGACTTACAATGACATCATTACTCAAAGAAATCAAATTCTTGATATCAGAAATTTAATTTAATTCATTTCAGCTAGTAAAAAATATTTAACCCCTCAGAGACTGCTGCGGTACTTTACAAATCTAAGATTTTCTGATGATCCAGGATTTGAGTTCTTTTGGGTATGCCAAATTAAAGGATTAGTTCACTTTCAAATAAAATTTTCCTGATAATTTACTCACCCCCATGTCATCCAAGATGTCCATGTCTTTCTTTCTTCAGTCGAAAAGAAATTAAGGTTTTTGAAGAAAACATTACAGGATTTTTCTCCATATAGTGGACTTCAATGGCCTCCAAACAGTTGAAGGTCAAAATTACAGTTTCAGTGCAGCTTCAAAGTGTACGATACGATATCAGACAAGGAATAAAGGTCTTATCTAGAAAAAACAAGCGGTCATTTTCTAAAAAAAACAAAAAAAAAACAACTGTATATGATTTATATAAACAAATGAACGCCTTGCACATGCTTCCGCCAAAACCGAATTTCTGCATTCTTCAAAAAGCTTACGTTATATGTCCTACTCCTTCCCTATTCTACCTACAGAAAAAACAGAACTGGCGGCGGTTGTTCCACAAGTACAATAGGGAAGGTGTAGGACATACCAGCGTAAGGTATTGCTTAAAGCTCTTTGAAGCTGCACTAAAACTATCATTTTGACCTTCAACCGAAATTCAACCAAATTTTATTTGAAAGTGAACTAATCCTTTAAGAACATATATTACACCCAGCATCAATACACAGGCCTGTGCAACAGATTTGATCTGCTAAAGAATTACTCGAACAACAATTCCAAAATCTTCATAATGTCCGTTTTTAATCATTTTTAATCACGCACGTGCCCATAGCAATGTTTGTCGTGTCTCTCAAGAAGTCTTCTCTTTGACTGTCCTATATTTAGATAAAAAGAAACTGTTATTAGACATTGTTATTAAACATTGTTTGTGATTCATAACTGTTTGACAAGTAGGGGTGGGCGATGACCAAAATCTTTTATCACGATATGAGTAATTTTATATCATGATAATGATATAGTTATTTTTGCTTTAAATAAGATTGATATATATTTTTATTTCCATTTACATTTCATAATTCTTATCACCAATTTCAATATTCAATATTATACAGATAAAAAAAAAAAAAACTAATACTAGGCTTAAACCCTCAAACTGAAGACATATAAACATTGATAAAAAAAGAGCAAAGAAAACAAACCAAAAAAGAGTAAAGAAAACAAACCACAAAAGAACAAAGACAGACGAAAGACCTACCTAAAAACTTCAAGCACAAGAAATACTACATAAAATGTATAAAGTAATCAAAAAACATTGCATAGTCATATTATGAGAATTTTTTTTAAATCCCAAAGAAAAAAAAAGGGGTTTCTATTTGTAACATGCTGTCTTTGAATTATAAACAAGACAAACATTCGCTGACTAAAGGTTTGCCAAACATATTTATAGAAAACAGTTGACAATTAATAGAAAGGACCAATAAGAGCAAAACGAATCGAGTATTCAAGAATATCAAGAAGTTAGTCCGACATATAACGAGGGGTTGTGTTAACTAAAGCGTACGTCATTTACCGAATCTTAAAAACACGGGTGGATAATTAAAAATGTTTTCTGACAAAAAAAATAACACAAGCAAGAACAAATTTTAAACCAAGCACGACAATTTTCATTTTACAATGATCATGTGCGCGCGCGCGTTCGTGAAGATGAGAGAGAGCTCGTGCAGCACTGAGACAACCGGCACTTTTAAATGCATAAGTAACTAACATGCTAGTTTTCTATGGAAGCATACGTGTAGCAAATTTCAGTTTGAGCTCTGAGGATAGCCTCTCTCTTTATATGGACATCACTTGTCTGTAAATATTATAAATTTGATTATTATTAAATCACAAAGTGAAAATGAGCACTATAAATGCATATGAGCACTAGTCTAACCTTTTAGACTACATCTCGTAGTGTATCCGTTTACTCTCTGGCTGTGAGAGACAAACTCGATAATGTCAGATCACACATCATTAAAGGGGTCACCCAAAAATGAAAATTTGATGTTTATCTGCTTACCCCCAGGGCATCCAAGATATAGGTGACTTTGTTTCTTCAGTAGAACACAAATAAGGCTGTGACGGTGGCAAATTTTTACTACCGCGGTGGTAAATCGCCAACAACCGCCGGTGTTGCGGTGGTGGGGTCCGAAGGGCGGGCGGGTTTGTTAATATATATATATATATATATATAAATTAGAGGTTGTGTTAGACTTGCGTTTAGCCATCATTTTGATGGACAGGATCGTAAAAAAAAAAATCCATCATAATTTATATTTTAATGATAAGACCTTACGAACTTACAGGGTAAGCAAATAGGCATAGGCTTGCATTTATTTATACTATGAAAAGAAAGTTGATCAAAGACAAGCTGCGTCACTTTCAGTTTTCATATTGAACTCGTTACAGATTGTAAATGAATGCGATCATCCTTTCCTCTCCTGTACAGAATGAAATAAACATGAATGAAAATAAAAAAAAAATGTTGAAAGATACAGTAGCTTACCGAAATCTGTATCACATCAATTAAGCCAATGTCACGTACCATTATACATCAGAAAAGCCATTCGTTGACCATAAACTTAGTCAGCAAGAAAAATAAAAAAACTTAAGAATGCATAAGTAACTTTGGCTACGTTTACACATGGGCGGCTATTTTCATAAACGTCAACCTCTCCGGTTTCAAAAATAACATCGTGCACACATGTCAGTTTTCAGAAAAGTTTTGATTTACACGTACCCGTGTATGTATGACGTCAAGAGTGTAACGAGCAGTTCAAGCCCACGTAAGCCAATCAGAATCCCGAAAAAAATCCAGAATTCCTCTTGAAGTGATTTGAAGTTGTTGCAAAAATGCTGATTTCCGAGCACTCGTTCGTCTCTGCTCCTCGACATAATAGAGCAGCTGTATTTGCGAATGCAAACACACGAGAAGAGTTTGCACCAACATAAATGCGACTGCTACTCTAAACGCTTCCATGATCACATGTAAACATAAGTCGCACTTTTGACATATGTGCGAGCTCTATCGTATACTGTGACGTTGGCTGCCTAAACACCCGTTTGTCTCAGTTTACATGCAAACGTGCAAACGAAGAATTTCAAAATCTCCACTCTGGCCGGAGTTTTTAAAAAGACTCGTTTTCAGAGGTGAATTCTCCGTTTGCGTGTAAATGAAGGGCGCAAACGAAGGGAAATGTCTCCGTTTTTCAAAATAACCATGTACGTGTAAACGGGGCCTCAATCATTATACAATTTACTTAAACTGGTCTGTGTGTAATCAAGCACATCGTTTTCATTTTATTCTGGAGACTGAACTCGCGCTCTGCTGCCACACTGGAGCGCGCACACCACCTACTGGACAGGGGTGGGAATTACAACAAGCTTACTTACAAACTACATAATCTGTCAAAATGACAGACGGGCTGCAGATTTTTTCCTGTCACTGCTAAACAAATTCCATTAAAGACAGAAAATTTTCAGTTATCGCGATCTCTGAAATATATATCATATATTATATTATATTATATATGACGTCACACTACCGCCGGTGACACTCCACGACCGCTGTGGCAACTTCACCACCGCGGTGGCGCGGTTGTCATGCCTACCGTCACAGCCCTAAACACAAATGATGATTTTAACTCCAACCCTTGCCTAGCATTGAACATATGCTTCATAACCACTATTTTGAGTCAATAGATTGTTTACTGTATTAAATGATGCTCCACATTGAAATATTACTTACAGTGCAAATTGTTGGAACAAAACTCTGGGTCTGGGCTACAAATGTGAACCTGGGAACTCTGTCTGTAGTCACATGCATGTAGAGAGAACACCTCAAATGAAAGCAAGCACACAATGATTATTGTTCGTTCTGGATACATTTACCACACTATTAAAGCTAGCAAAATGAAGAGTTTCAGTAGTAAAGATATTTGCAGGATCATAATTACAGGATCCCTGACGTGTATCACTAAAAACATTCAGAATTTCAACGTGTTGTGAATAGGAAATCTGTGGAAATTACCCACAATTTATACAATATCACAGAGCAAAAACACATAATCAGTCGTTGACTGACAAAAAAAAGAAAGCTCAATCTCCCCCTCACTCAAACCCATAAATCGCAACTAAAGTTTTATTTTTTTGGTAACATGCAGATGTAACGATTAGAGGCCTTTCACACAGAACGCGTTGTCCATTCAATTGTTTTTCTATATAAACACACGCTAAACTGGCGTGTTTATGTAGGCCGTGTGTCACCAGTGTTTTTCAGCCACTAAATACGGCAGGCGCTCGGCTAATAACGCCCAGCTGTAACGTTACTGGTACTAACGGGGGTAACGTTAAAGCTGTTCTCGGCGGAAACGGCCGATGACGGCTGGAGCTCAGAACCGTTGAAGCAATTTTTAAATAGGAGCTTTCTTTATGAACAAGCAGCATATTGGCGTTTATAAAGCAACATTCTTTCCAAAAAATATCTTAAAAGTACATTCCGTTGCGTGACATAAAATCTGTAAAATTAGGCCTTAGTGCAGTCGCGCCAAGTATGATTAGTCGCTGAAATTTGTCCAATAGATGCGTTCTAAACCCGAGCATTTTATATTCTTTTGAGTCAGTCAACAAACTAGTTATTGTGATAAATAGTAATGCATAAGATGAAATATTACTTACTGTGCAAATTGGTCGAATGATGAAACAGATGAAACCCTTCAAGTTCAACTTGTCTCATACCGAGTAAGCTGACTGGAAAGGCGCCAAACCAACTGTGTGCGCAACTGCGCATGCGCAGGGAACCAATTTTTTTTTTTTTTTTTTTTTAAACTTACTTTAATTCATTTACACAGCTTGGTTCAAAACACATGTAATTCCCATAAAACCAAAATAAATTTAGGTCAAGGTATCTTCATTTCGTACCCGCAGGTAAAATTGTTTTGCAGAAAGAAAACGCATACAAGACAACATTTACAACAAACATACCGGTTAATAACATCATGACAGGCTGCACCAAACACATGCATATCCCTTCTTGCATTTAACTAACTATTGCATATACTAAAACATCTCTCTTCTTATTATATAAAACCTCAATTGCCGCAGGACCAAAAGTATTCCTGTAGCGTCTTGTTTTTCCATCTTGGGGCCACTAATCGGCAACCCGAGGGAAGTAACTCCTTTAAAATTATGTGTACCAAAAATCTTTGACACAATTTTATGTTAAAATACACTATATTGTCAAAAGTATTGGTACACCCCCTTCTAATGAACAGGTTTATGGTAATTTCCATGAGTACAAATCTTAATATTGAAGCATATAATGATATTCTAGGGAATTGTGTGCTTCCAATTTTACAGGACCCTTTACTATTCTAACATGAGAATGTCTCTGTGTATAAGTCATGGTTCAAAAAGAAATGATTCAAATCAGTCAGTGTGGAAGAACTTTACTGGTGTGCAGAAAGCAAAGTCCTAATCCCAACTGAACACCTCTGGTAAGACTTTAAATGCAAACCTTGAGCCAAAAACTCATCACCAAACACCAGTGACTTGTGCATTCACTATATGGACAAAAATATTGTGACTCCCCCTAATTTAGAACAGAAAAGTCACTTCCAAAACTGTGGCAACAAAGATGGAAACAGAATTCATATATTTAAAAATTGTATTTCAATTTCTGTTGCAACATTTTTGGAAGTGTCTAAAATGACTGTATTCATATGTTCAAGTCATTGGTGCTTGATGATGTGTTTTTGGCACAAGGTCTGCATTTAAATATCACACTGGAGGTGTTCAGTTGGAATTAGGACTTTTCTTTCTGCAGATCAGTCAAGATCATAATTACAGGATCCCTGACGTGTATCACTAAAAACATTCAGAATTTCAACGTGTTGTGAATAGGAAATCTGTGGAAATTATCCACAATTTATACAATATCACAGAGCAAAAACACATAATCTAATTCTATAATATTTCATAATATTTTTTATTTTATTATTCTATTTGTGATATTGTCTTATTCAGGCTTGTACAGCACTTTGGCGAAAACTTGTTTCTAAAAAAAAAAGCTTTATAAATAAACTTTGACTTGTGTTCAACAATACTGTATGTCCACCCATTCCCCATTGTTTTTTTTTTTTTTTGCAGCCCCCATCTCAGCCTCTGCAGTCTGATCTTTTCATAGACATTATCAAACTGCCTGACTGAGGTAAATAAAACACACTTTAACAGGTAGAGCATTGTATTTATTGTAAGGGATTCAGTTTGCCATTAGGAACACATGATTGTATTATTTTGTAATTTTAGACATTACACAATGAGTGAGGAAAAGAGAGAGAAAGAAAGGCAATATCTGAGATCTTGGAGAGCTGCCAAACGTGTTTTTAAAAAAATAGAAAAACAAAACACAGAAGTAAATCATCCAGAACAAGTCCCAGTGTGTCAGACTGACTCTGATGATGCATTAAGTTCTATGGAAGACCACCTGTCCACTGGAACATCATATGCATGGGAAGAAAGTGACTGGGATGATAACTTCGTGGAAGACATGGACCTTGATGAAAATGACACGACTGACCAGGAAGACCTGACTGACATGGAAGACAAATCATCACTGGCAACAGATCTGGCAACCTGGGCATCCAAATTCCAAGTCAAAAATAATGCCGTTGACCATCTGTTAAAGGTCCTTCAGCAACACGGCCACAC